>NC_079169.1:14085991-14363491 GCF_947568905.1 Ostrea edulis
ACCCTTTGCTTGTATACATAGCATCTTAGGGAGATCTTGACACAGCTTTTATACATGAAAATGTTTATATAGTTTATTTACTACTTGTTTTCATAGTCCTAATCATACACAAACCTAATATTTGCAATTAAATTGAAAAAAAACACCCCACCTAATTTAAAGGTTACTTCCAATAGGCTGGGGGCCGCCTATGATGCAAAATCCTGCATTCTGAGCATTTCCTGGCACTTCTTTTTCACTTTCAAAAACAAAGCTTTTATTTTAGTGTTCATCTATATATACATATTTTAAGAATTCTGACGTGATACTTGTATCAGACTAAAATATCATAAAATTACATGTAGCATATGAGCACTTGCAGGAATCCCCATCTCATCTAAATTGATTAACTTAAATTTGATATCCTATAATTTATGAATTTTTTTGAAAATACTACTCCTTAGTGTTTCAAGAAATCAGATACGAAATCTTTATTCTCTTTAGAGAAGTGGACAGGCATATGCCTGTCCAATCTGGTCAAACATATTTCTTGTGATGCCGACTTCTAAAAGCTTTATGTATGATTAAAAAAAACCACGGGACAAACTAGAGGATATTCATGATGCGTATATTCCGTTACGCTACAAAGTTCTCCAACATCATTACTCGTAGGGGAAGACTTGACACTGTACGGAGTTTGATTTATGATGAAATACACTATACTTAGAATCTGTAATGTAAAACAGACTATGACGAATGGTTATCTATTATATCATCCAATGAAATTTTGGCTCTCATAACACTGTGTGGACCTACTTTTCAGCTGAGTAAACAACGTGGCAGGTAGGCCTAGCCAAATGGCAGCAGACGCTGGTAACCAGAGTTTTTATTGACATCTTCTTTCCCACTAACTTGTCAGGTAAGTTGAAATATAAATGATATAGAATTGAGAGCTTCACACTATAAACAATCGTATTTCTTGAACACGATGCATTTACAGGCTCTTTCGTTAACTTTTCTTAGAAACGACGCATTATCTTCAGCATCCATTGTTGACGTTTTGGCGCTCCGACTTTTTACCGGGCTAAAATGTCTGCACTTATTCAAACCCTTCAGCAATGTGTGTTCAAGGTGAGTACATAGTGTCTGGGGGTTGTTGTATTATAGATTTATGTGCTGTATCGGTGTATCACTGTATTTTTCAGTGTTCCGATGTCCAGTTTTAAACATGCATGTTTTAAAGTATTCTCAGCGAGATCATTTGGACTGACGAGGCTTCAAATATCCAGCCTTGGCGAATCTCATTGAGATTAGGTATAAAGAGGTTCGCATGCACCTGAGTTTTGTAGTATTGTCATTTGGGGGATGGGGGTATATTATTTGATAGGTGTACGTTGAAGGAGAATATATTATGAGATTAAAAAGATAAACATGGGTCATATAGTGCTGTTAAACTTGGATCTTTTTGCACCCTCCCCCCTTTTTTATACACACAATTTATTTACTTCAACTCGATTTATTTGTTGTCAATTGATACAACATAAGCAACACCATTCAATCAATTAAAGAATCCTTCTGATGCAGTCCTTTCCAAACCCTTTCAAATTTGGGATTGACAATCAGTCAAGTTCTATTGTAAAGGGGTCATATTTCAGAGCCTTTGGGTAAATAATTAACCTGCCTTACCTACATGCTTGGTGGACTAGAAATACTAAGTTCAGTTTCTTTAAAGAATGAATGTATACTTTCTACTACATATCTCTGAAGTTCTATCAATAAGCTGTTGTGTACGTGAGTATGTATGTACCCTCTCCCTCTATATAAATACACCATGTGTGCAACAACTCTGACCCCTTCACCGATTCAGAGCTGACGTTTTACGATATACATCTATTAGTATGTAATGACAATTGGGAAACAAACAAAGAGGCTTACAGGTACATTACTCAGTACAGGAGTTAGCAATTTTATCATTAAGGTACTCGTGAAGCTCACTGGGTAGGATTCATGCCCGTTTCTCATTTATTTTCACTTTATTGATAAAATTGCTGACTTGATCCGGTTTATTCATACTACTCTCCATAAAGACTTGCATGAATATTGTAAGTACAGTGCTCCCTTGATATATTGCCAATGTTTGTTCAAGACAAATTTGGACAATAAAGTGGGGATCACAATGTAACGAATTCACAATTATGGACAATTCACTGAGCAATCAGAAGAAATTCAATACCATAAAGTTATTTGGACCCCATTCTGTATAAACATCTAAATCATCCAATGAGTTTAATTCCCCAATTATTAGTAATTAACCTGGCCACCTGAATACATTGTTCGAACTGTCACACTTCACAGCATTACTATCTAAGTATAGGTTTGATTACTGATGGGTGTTAGGTAATTGACATTATTATGGAGGGTAAACCCTATATAAGATTTGACCATTTGTTTGAAAATCAGTGGTATGTGGCTTTATGTGGAGTTGGCATTATAATGAGGGTGTTAACAGGGGATGGAAGGGGGGGGGGGGGGAGGGGGGGGGCAATATATCGAGGGACCACTGTATATGATTGAAATAATGAGAAAATGCAGCTTGTTTGCTACCAACTACAGCTTTGTAATGGATTACTGTACCAATGAAAATGATAATTCTTATTTTATTTATAAAAGTCCACAAACAGAAAATTAGCTAACTTAATTTTGACGAAGAATTTCAATAGAAGACTTACTTATACAAAGAGAATTTCAAGACTTAATTTCACAAAAAATTTCTGTAGAAGGCTCTCTCGTGTAAACACCCGCATGTCTTCAGAAGTTTGACAGATCTGTCTACTTGGGTATACATTGAGCAATGAACTAAAGAAGTCTGCAAAGTCAGGGAAAAGCTCTGTCATTAATTTATGATAGTATTATGAGAGAGTGAGAGAGAGACAGTCATAACAAAATTAAAAACAACTCAATCCCAAAATCTGACATTAAATTTGACAGCATGTAGAAACCATGCATTATTCTCTGCCACTGTGAAATAGGAAAGAGGTGTAAACGTTCAGAATTGTGGACATGTTTGCTTTACCTATACAAAGCTCAATTAAAGTAAAACAATTTATTTTCAATTATAAATCTTTGTTTTAACCAATTTTTAAATAAATCACAATCATGAAAAACGTTTTATGATTTATCATTTATGAACCCATTTCATATGTATAAACACATCAACTTTTCATAACTGATAGAATGTTAAATGTATTCTATTAATCAGTCAGTAAATTATACCTTTGAACTGTAAAGTTAGCAATGTTTGGATTGTCTTAATCAGTGTATGAAAGTTGTAAATGTTTTTAAAGAGACACTACAGCTCATTTTCCACATTTTACTAAAGTGCTTTTAAAAACATGTATTAATAAAATGATAAAAATCATATCGATACTGACAATTTTGAACAATTGAATGCATCAATTTGCTCTAAACTGCGCTTTGAAGATCATCCGGAATTCAAAGGTTTCTTCATGCTGACTCGGACTTTTGAATGGTTATTTACATCATGTGGTTTTGAATGACAGCGAAGGTGTTGTGTAAGAAATTATTTAAATTCTCCGTCAAAGGGGTCCACACTCACCTTTCAAGTATAAAATTATTCCCTGCTCATTATAATAAGAAATAATTATATAAATCATTATTTCAACAGAAACCCTCCCATGTTCCTATTGACCGATGTTTTTACAACTAGTTAACGCGTGTCGTGTTCAGATAAAAATAACACTTACTTTTAAAGCAGTGTCTTTGCGGCTAGTCCCAGTGGCAGATTTAGGGGGGCCAGGATCCCCCTCCCTTTTTTCGCCACAAATTGTGAGTGAAACTCCAAATTTAGCACCCAGAAATGCTGATTACTTTGGCTGATATTGGACTTTCACATCCCCCCTTCGGAAATCCTAGATCCGCCACTGAGTTACAATCGTTTCTCTTAGCTCTTTGTTTTCCAACGGTCATACTGATCCAAAGGTCAATTTTATTTCACGTATGAGTTTTATCTCATTTTATTTTTACCTCTTTTCTCACAGAATCTCTCAAAATTCTGGATCTATCCACTAGTTTCTACTTTCTCCCACTGGACGACATGATGCACTGTTTACTGTCTATGCGCATGCGTCTGAAGAACGAAGGAGACTTGATATTTTTTGTATAGGCCATCAAAAAGTATTAATTTTTATGTTAAAACAAGAATTTTAAACTTTAGATAAGTGTTATTTTCGCAAAGTTCATACATTCAACAATGCAACAAAAATTGAGAAAGCCCTGAGAAAATTGTCATTTCATGATTTTTGCGCAAAATGAGCTGTAGTGTCTCTTTAAGAAACATTTCAAGACAAACATGCTATACTGAACTGCTTATGAGGAAATTGTTTACTATTAGAACCTCTAAAATATTCATTTGCCCTCTCAGTAAAGATGATCATCTGTGTGTTGGGCAATACACGGATCAACCCTTAACGCAAGTTATGTCCCTTGTCTGCCATCTTGTTAATTTCAAAAATGTAGCCCTATCCAATTTTTTTCTTCTGATGTCTTCCCCCCTCCCAAAAAAAATTTGGAGAGGGCTAAATTATTGCAGCTACCATCTTGTGGTTAAAAAAAAAACCAAACATATTTTCTAATGTTGGCCTTGGTTATTTTCTGATCTGTAGGTTTGACTTTTTTTTTTCATTTAAAAATTGCAGTCAACTAAAATAATGCCCCAGGGTGTGGTAACTCATTAACTTCAATTTATGAAAAACTTAATAATTACATGTAGCTATAATTCACAATGGTAACGTCTTTCAGTTGGTAGGGTAAAGAAGGAAAACTTAATTTTTCACTGATTGACCTTTGGCTGACCCTGCAAAGGGACATAACTAATGGTGAAGTGTTGATACGTGCATGGGATTTGTCAGTCCCATAAATAATTAATTTCTAAAGTATTGTATAATGTAATTAGCATGTATACAAAGTAAATTTTAGTTTATTAGAATTTTAAAGTCTTGAAATGATGTACCATAGTGCTGATTCCTAATTATTCAATTGAATTATGACCCTCGTGATCATGATGGAGCCAGAGTAGGGTTGCAAACTTTTGTATCTGTCTGTTGAAAGTCCTTTGAATAGCAGAAGCTTTACCTACAGTAAAGTACTTTAAAACTGATATATGTTAGTATCTTAATGGTCAAACTGGACATAAGAAGATATCTTGAGAATCCTTTGCTTGGCAGACATCAAACTTATACAGAGTTGATATATAAGGAGTTGATAATCCCTATCAATTTTGAGGTCACATGGTCAAAGGTGAAGGGTCAATCCAATCTGGACACAGGAAGATACATGTATCTGGAATTGTTTTGACACTTGATGCATGTGTATATCCCATTTCAATTTTTCACCATAGGGAAAATACATGTTTCTAAAACATGTCTTGTTTTCCAAAGTTCATATTACACAAGTGGATTTCCCTTATAAATACATATTTGTGTTGTTGTTGAAGCAAGTGGACCAAATTAAGTTCATGTATGAGGAACTCTTTAAAAAAAAACTTCTCAGTTACATGTATAATTAAGGAAGTATGTAAAGAAAATGTTACCTCGTTCATTAGTAAATGGCAAACACCAATAATGAATAGCAAGCACTTATTAAAGTTTATTGTCATCTCTCAATCATCTATTTAGAGTCCTGTCCCTGAGCCAGGGGTTATAAAAGATGAGGAGGAGGATTCAAGTCAAGAAACTTTGAAGCCTGAAGAATTCAAACAAAATGCTTACACCCAGTGTGATAAAAAGACAGATGAGGTTGCAGGTCAGTGCTTTATATATACATTTACATTCAGTAGATTTTTAGATCACCTGAGTCATTCAGTTAACATTATACATTTATTGCATGAATATTCAGGAGATATGAAGACTTATTCACCCAAGAAAAATCATATTCCCCGAGGGCAATGCCCGAGGGGAATATGATTTTTCTTGGGTGAATAAATCTTCATATTTCCTGAATATTCATGTAATAAATTGTTTATTATACCAAAACAAAGCAAGACTACAAAAATGCATTTGAAATTGGAGTCTGCTCATCTATACATTGTATGTAGCTGAGATCGCCCTAACGGTAACACTGTGCCGTCAACGTATTAGCAGGTACAAACAACGAAATATAGTGATATGATAACCAGTTTTTAGCTCACCTGAGCTGAAAGCTCAAGTGAGCTTTTCTGATCGCTTTTTGTCCGTCGTCCGTCCGTCTGTCTGTCCATTTGTCTGTTAAACTTTTCACATTTTCGACTTCTTCTCCAGAACCACTGGGCCAATTTCAACCACACATGGCCAAAAGCATCCTTGGGTGAAGGGCTTTCAAGTTTGTTCAAATGAAGGGCCATGTCCCTTTCAAAGGGAAGATAATCACAAAAATGCAAAAATAGGGTGGGGTCATTTAAAAATCTTCTTCTCAAGAACCACTGGGCCAGAAGAGCTGAAATTTACCTGAAAGCTGCAGATTTAAGTTTGTTCAAATCATGGCCCTCGGTGGTAGGATGGGGCCACAAGGGTGGATCAAAGTTTTACATACAAATATATAGGGAAAAACTTTAAAAATCTTCTTCTCAAGAATCACTAAGCCAGAAAAGCTGAAATTTACATGAAAGTTTCCTGACATAATGCAGATTCAAGTTTGTTCAAATCATGGGCCCCTGGGGTTGGATGGGGCCACAATAGGGGATCAAAGTTTTACATACAAATATATAGGAAAAATCTTCTTCTCAAGAACCACTGAGCCAGAAAAGCTGATTTTTACATGAAAACTTTCTGACATAGTGCAGATTCAAGTTTGTGCAAATCATGGCCCCCGGGGATAGGATGGGGCCCCAAGGGGGGATCAAAGTTTTGCACACAAATATATAGGGAAAAACTTTAAAAAATCTTCTTCTCAAGAACCACAAAGCCAGAAAAGCTGAGATTTACATGAAAGCTTCCTGACATAATGCAGATTCAAGTTTGTTCAAATCATGGGCTCCAGGGGTTGATGGCTACAATAAGGGATCAAAGTTTTACATACAAATATATAGGAAAAATCTTCTTCTCAAGAACCACTGAGCCAGAAAAGCTAATTTTTACATGAAAACTTTCTGACATAGTGCAGATTCAAGTTTGTTCAAATCATGGCCCCCGGGGGTAGGATGGGACCACAAGGGGGGATCAAAGTTTTACATACAAATGTGTAGTTAAAATCTTTTTCTCAATAACCACTGAGTCAGAAAAGCTGATATTTACAAGAAAACTTTCTGACATAGTGCAGATTCAAGTTTGTTCAAATCATGGCCCCCGGGGGGTAGGATGGGGCCACAAGTGGGGGAGGGGGGTTGGTTCAAAGTTTTACATACAAATATAGGAAAAAGCTTTAAAAATCTTCTTCTCAAGAACCATTGGGCCAAAGAAATTGACATTTACATGAAAGCTTTCAGACATAGTGTAGATTCAAGTTTGCAAAGGGTAGTTTGGGCCATAATAGGGACTGAAGTTTTACATGCAAATATATATGGAAAGTCTTCTGATATGGGCCAAGGTGACTCAGGTGAGCGATGTGGCCCATGGGCCTCTTGTTGTATTTCCATTCTCTTTGAATGCTGATTACTTGATTGTATTTGTATCAACCAAAACCAGGCGATTTCAAAACTATATATTAGAGACCCGCATATTTTGTGCCTTACGAACTATGAAAGTAGAATGACTCAGACTTATTGTGACGTCATAATACACTTCGTCTACCTTGATATATATTTATGGAAAATGCACGAGACTGCCCAAGGGGTGAAATATGATAGGGAGATATGATGTTTGAGAGGGAGATATGAAGTTTTGTCATCCCTGGCACGTGACTGTCTAGACCAATCAGATTATGCATTGCATAGAATTCTCATACTGAGGACAGGTATGATAAACTGCTTTTGGTTTGTGTCCGTCGTCGTACATCTTCAGTAACTGTTAAAGTAGTTCACACCCGAGATTTGGAGTTATGTCAATTCTTTGGGAAATGTATTTTTGATTTCTACATTGAAGGAGAATTAGGAAATTAAAAAGGAAAACAGGGGTTACAATGCTTGTTATTGAGCTAGTGTTCTATACAGGACCTTTTTGCACTTAAAAGTGACTCAAGATTTATTAAATTAAACTTGATTTGTCTGTTGGTGTCAACACAACATAAATCAATCAATACATAAAATAGATACATTATTTACATTATGGGTGCCACCAAGTAACTGAAAAATTGTTGAGTGTGGCGGAAAACATCAACCAATCAATCAATTATGTCTTCTAACAATACAGATAAAAAAATATTTTAATACCAGTGATGGCATTAAATAATGACCTTTATGCACTAAGGCTTGATATACAAAAAAAGTCATGATATCAAATTTGAGAGTTTAAAAGGACATATTAGGAGTAATATCAATTTCTTAAATTTTACATAATTTTCAAGGTCTCATCTTAAAATCTGAAATGAAACTAAAAAAGTGGAGGTTAGAAATCAAATTTTCAAATTATTGCCGAAAATACTGTCGGAATATTTAAACAAAATTTTGAGTAAATTAATTAACACTTTTTTAAGAATCTGTGTTCAATTTGGAAAAATGTATCAACCAAAGTAATAAATTACAACATTTGAACTAATTTCAAGTCTCAACTACTTGTAGTATAAATTATAAAACTGAAATACACATATAGGAGTATAGAAATAGAAGATATATGATTGCGCCCATGACAAAAGGTCCTTATGGCTTATTTAAGAGAACAAAGAAATAACGTCACAAAGATTTGACGTTACGTAGGCCTAGAGCGCCATACGTAAAGATGCATATGTACACGCACATGATTCAAAACCACGTGTTAGATTTAATCATATTTATAAGATATGCACGCTTTAAACCAAACCAAAAAGACAATTTGGAAACAATAGGTTTGAATGAAATATTGATAGAATTTATGATATTTAATTTTAAGAATCTGAATGTTCTGCGACGGTTTCTTTCGGCAGCGGACCGGCAAAAATAAAACATGTAGGTAACAGCAGATATTGCAGCGCAATTCCATGAAGGTTCATCTAAGATTGTGTTTATTTCTTTGAACAATTAATCCTGAATGAGTCTGAGGTAAAAAAAAAAAAAAAAATTCATAATTTTCAATACAAAAGTTTAATCCACTTTCTAAAAATTTATGATCCGCCTCGGCTGCGGCAATGTGTACACTGTCAAGTCGATGTTGAACAAACAATTTGTGATACATCCCCAATTTATTAGGTTATACCCTATCATAATTCCTTATTTGTTATACATAATTTACAGAGTAGTAAAAAGTCATGAAAAACTTGAATATTTTTGGGTTTAGAAGATTCTGTATGAAAAATTTGCGCGTCTGGTAATTCTATTTATAAATACAAGAGAGATAACTCTTTGACAATAACTTAGTTACTGAGGTACCCCAAAGGAAAATGAAAGGTGAAGATAACAATCATCGAACAGTGATAAATCTCATAAATCCCGTAAGCAATTAAATAGATAGGCCTAGTTGGGCAAACACGGACCCCTGGACACTGAATTGATGTGTTAATTTAACCAAATATGAAAAGTTCACTTGCTAGTCACATGTTTATTAAACAATTATTAGCAGATGCAAATATATCACATTAGCCAGTGGCGGATTTAATGGGGGCGCAGCCGGCGCGCGCCCCCACTAAAATTTTCAAATTTAAGGTAAATAGTTTAGAAAAAATGTAAACGATAAAAGAAGCAATAACATCTTCCACTTTCGGAGAAATGAATGACCAAATCTTTTGATTTATTAAATTACTTTTATTGGGAGAACTTCATTTTTTCTTTAAAAAAAAAAAACCCCTAAAATTTGCGTCATTTTATTAATTTCGCCCGATCAAAAAATGACAAAAAAATAGTGAAAAGGACTACATATATGAGACATATTTCACGCCTCTAAAAACTGTAAAATCCAGGAGCTTCCGGGGGCTCGCCCCCTGAGCTCCCATCAAGGTCGCCCTGGACCCATTAGGGGCCTCAAGACGGCCCCACACCCCCTGTCTAAAAAAAGTTAGCCCCCTTTTACCGCGATTCCTGGATCCGACCCTGTTAGCAGATTTGAAGTCAGATTGTGCAATCTTTGTAACATATATTTAGGATTTATATCTCTTTCCGGTCTTATAAATTCATTTGAAGCCGACATTAAGGGTTTTCGGAAGACGAATAAGTTATTAACACATTTACAGTCATTGGTCTTTTGACGGTTTCTGACACATTTTAGGCCTATAATTTTCTTTCCAAAGGGGGGGGGGGGCAGCTAGCGGGAATGTTCGGGAAAAAAGAAATTTAAAGAACGCAGAGGAATTTTGAATAATTATTGACAAGCAAGCAAAATAATAAAAAAATTAAATCATATTTTTTTTTAAAAACCCACCCAAATGCATGGGTATAAGAATTGAAACCTAAATCGTGTTATCATTCCCTAACTTCGAATGCAAAATATTTGGGGTAAGTAAAAACAAAGAAAAGATTAACTTATCAAAAAATAGGACACCTTCCCCTCCCTACCTCCACCCTGGTTCTACGTGGCTAGTTTTTAGAGTATAATTCAGGAAGCATTGATTTAAGATATCGAAAACAAATACTCACTGAAAATAGAGAAATTGATTTTTTGAAGAAAAAAAGACAACTACAAAAAAGAAAAATAATGATAAAACACAACCAAAAAAAAAAAGAAGAAAAAAATAGAAAGAAAAGAAAAGAAAAAAATGATTTTGATACTCCTTTAATATTTACCCCCTTTGAAGACTGTTGACAATGCATTGACTATCAACGATATCGATAATAAAACATACTTTGGCAATATTTTTCTCATTTGTAAGACTGTCTTCGTGTGCTACTTGTTTGTTAGACTGTGTATGTCGGTCAAGTTTCATTAGGTGGGGTTTTGTTCTTTGTTTTTTTTTTTTGGGGGGGGGTGTCCTAGTTGTTTTCTGCACCAGAGTGGTTTGTTAAAGAATGTTTAATTACCCGTGTGTGTCAGAGTGTTTAATTACTCATGTGCGTCAGAGTGTTTAATTACCCGTGTGTGTCAAGGTGTTTAATTACCCGTGTGTGTCATAGTGTTTAATTGCCCGTGTGTGTCAGAGTGTTTAATTGCCCGTGTGTCAGAGTGTTTAATTGCCCGTGTGTGTCAGAGTGTTTAATTACATGTACCAGTATGCGTCAGGGTGTTTAATTATCTGACGTGTGTGTCAGAGTGTTTGATTACATGTACCAGTATGCGTCAGGATGCTTAATTATCTGTGGGTGTTTAATTATCTGACGTGTGTGTCAGAGTGTTTGATTACATGTACCAGTATGCGTCAGGATGTTTAATTATCTGTGTGTGTCAGAGTATTTAATTGCCCATGTGTCACTCAGGGTGTTTAATTGACCGTGTGTGTCAGAGGGTTTGTTTTTTAGAGTGTTTAATTGACCGTGTGTAAATAAAAGTGCTCACTAGAGAGTGCATCGGTGAGGTGTTCACTTCATAAGCTAAAATCCAAGAAGCTAGAGTGAATAAAGCGATATGTTTTACAAATGTTTTAAGTACCATGTAGTGAATTTCTTACAAAAATATCAGGATATTTAAAAGTGTTCAGTTGTAGGTGAGAAGTTATAATGTGTTCATTTGGTACATTTTACATGTTAATGTATGTTGTGTCTGCGTGTGAGAGAGAGAGAGAGAGAGAGAGAGAGAGAGAGAGAGAGATGTGCATGTTTTTTTCCACTTGACCCCTAAGGGTAGATGTCGTAAGTTTTCTCTCTGTTGCATGGCTTTCTGCATGCTGCACGATTTCCGTGGGTTTGGGCAAATTCGATTACTTTTAACTTTACTTTCGCAGTAAACGAGTGACGTAATTTACCCATCTTAAATGCAGTTATGTTTGAATTCCCCGTTTCACTACCATTTAATTTTTTCTTTACAGACAGAGCATTAATTGTTTACGGCACCAATTAAACTTTTGGCTTTGATTATCATCATTTTGATAATTACCGAGTGGGGTTGATACATGTATACTGCACCTTTGTACATCATTTTTCGCAGCTTCGGTAGTTTGTCAATTACAACACATTGAATGCCCATTCAATATTTTGAATTTATGTATATAACGTCGGCTATATGATTTGAAGTTTAAACGAAGAAAATATATAGTTTGTTAAATTTTTAATAGAAATGCTACAAAATCTCGTGCTTTACTGAAATCTACATTTCTCCCAGAAGATACTCAGTGAAGATTACCGCTATAAGGCATGATTGCCATTTCTTAAAATGTAGCTCCGCTGTATTGAGGACTTACATTATTTCCACATAGAATTCTAGTGAAATTAATCGCAAATAATAAAATCAAGATTGGTAAGAATTTTTGCCGCGTATTATACACACGAGCTGCGATTCTTCCTCAATTCTCAGACTCAAAAAGGGGGTGCGTATCAAATAGCAATGCGTATTTTATTCGGCAAAATACGGTATATTTCATGGGTTTTTTTTTTTTTTAAACTAAAACAGTGAAAAGCTAATTTTCCTTAAAGTCGTGAGTATCACATGGAAGTGGTGAAATTTATTTCCATTTAAACCCATTAAAAGTGCCTAAACATTTGAGCTTCTTTTTTTCACACAATACACACACAAACAATTAAGGAAATGAAATTAAGACTTAAAACACCTTGTTTATTTCAGATTAAATGTTGTTCTATGTAATGACGCCAAGAACGTCATGACGTTACGCTGATGCTATAGAATATATAAGTGCTTCAAACGCAGAAAAATACGTCTTAGAAGTGAAAGAGGGCTATAAAATTACATATTTTGAATCATCTACCTATTATCTATCAGAATCTGCTAAAAAGTGAAAATGGGTAAAAATTGCCATAAGGGCCCTTTTGTCATGGGCGCAATCATATTGGATGAAACAGAAACTGTAATATCATGCAGATTTAGAACTTTTTGATTAATCAATCCTTCCTCCACAAAATATAGTCCCCGTCTAACCCTTTCAAAATTTGAATTGACACAATTTTTAGCCGAGTTGCAAAAAAGTTGAACTCAGCTATTGGTTTGGTGATGCGGGTGGGCGGTTGGGCGTCAACAATTGGTTTCCGGATGATAACTCGAAAAGTTTTCATTCTAATCAAATGAAACTTTGATATATTGTTGGGTACCAGGTAAGGAAGACCCCTATTGATTTTGGAGAAAATAGGTCAAAGGTCAAGGTCACAGTGACCGAATATAGAATGAAAATTTCAGAAATATTTGGTTTCTGGATGATAACTCAGAAAGTTTAAATCCGAATCAAATGATACTTAAAGATATTCTTATGTACCAGGTAAGGAAGACTCCTATTGAATTAGGAGAAAATAGGTCGAAGGTCAAGGTCACTGACCGAAAATAGATTAAAAATTCCAAATAAATTTAGTTTCCGGAGGATAACTCAAATTTTTTTTAATTTTAATCAAATGAAACTTGGTTATATTGTTGGATACCAGCAAAGCAAGGCCCCTATTGATTTTGGAGAAAAAAGTCAAGGTCACAGTGACCGAAAATAGAAAACTTCAGACAAATATGGTTTCTGGACATGTAACTTGAAAAGTTTAAAACTGAAATTAGTTCTTCACAATTATAAATATGCCACATCATTCCTGACTTTACAATGTATCCCATGCAACTCGGCTCATGCACCCCTGGGTGCATATATTGATTTTTTTCAACTGGCCAGGGTTCAGAAATAGATGTGTAATATGTTTGCACCAATGGGATCAATATTGAACCAGTAAATACTTAATTGTAGTATCCTGAGCGGTTGTGCTCAAAAGCTCAGGAGCTAACTTCCTTAACATTTGAACATGATTTTTAACTTCTTTATAACTAACATTCCAATTATTTTCAGATTTGATATGAAGTGACTTTGGGACAAGGGGGACATGAATTGTAAATATTAGGACCTCTGCACATCTGGGACGTAAGGGGAGGGGACAAAACTGCCAAAAATTTGTCAGTTTTCAAAAACCTTCTTTACAACTGCACGTCTGTTAGAAAAACTAAATGCATAATCTGACATGTAGAATAGGAAGACCTCTACCAAAATTGTAAATTTCACAGTTCTCGGGGTGGAGGTTCACAAAAGACTCTGTACACCTTCTGTGTGATTTTATAAGAATCAGCATACATTTGTCAGTTTTCAAAAACCTTCTTTACAACTGCATGTCTGTTAGAAAAAACTAAATGCATAATCTGACATGTAGAATAGGAAGACCTCTACCAAAATTGTAAATTTCACAGTTCTCGGGGTGGAGGTTCACAAAAGACTCTGTACACTTTCTGTGTGATTTTATAAGAATCAGCATACAATACCTCTAGTGAGTTTTTGTTTTGTGATACTCAGGTAAGTGTATAGATCCATGGGCCTGTTGTCTTATGAAGAGAAGTTCTTTGATGTATTTTGGAATTTCAGATGAAGGACCAACAGGCGGTCTCCTGTGGCGGATGTCCTCCGGTCTGTACAACACAGCCACTGGGGCTGTGGGGTATGGGGTAGGGAGTGTGCGCTGGGTGGCAGGGAAAACTTACGATGTAGGATCATCAGTCGTCAGTCATGTCAAAGTGCCTTCTGTATCAACACTCAAGCGCAAGGATAAGAAAGAGTGAGATGGAGTCAGAATGAGCAGGAGATTTACAGATCAGAGTACTTAATATGTGTGTTATTCATTGTTTTTGTTGAACTAGTCATTGTTATAAAACTGTTTGACGTTACCAAGTGCCATTTACAAACCAATAATAATCTTTAGTTTATTTGTACTTGTATGCTTTGATTACAATCCTTGTCTAATTATTAGTTGTTGGCCAGTACAGTGGAATGTGTCCAGATAGTGTTGATCTGTTATATAATGTTGAGGTATTTAAAGGGTACCAGTTTATATAATGTTCTGGAGTAACAAGTATTCAGTCTACTTCTGGTGGTTGTCAGGTTTCTCTTATCTTTATTTTTGTGCAATAATCAGATCGTTGTACTTGTTGTATATGTAAACTTGTGACTTTTCAGGGGGCCAAATACATCATACTGTACTATTGCAACAGCTGTCAAAGCGCAGTGAACGGTGGCATTTTAGATGCAGCAGGCAAATTTTTAAATTAATCTCTAAATGAGAATCTATTAATTGGTGATGATATTCCTCACCATCATATGATTATTAGGACTGCAATATGAACAGCTGTCAGAGAATGCAAACCTTTGCCAAAAGAATCATCTAGGTTTGCCCATAAAGCTTTCAAAAGGGTCCATTTTAACTTTAGATAAAGATTCTTCTATGACTACTATAGTATTTTTGTATATTAGAAATATCAGAAATAGTATTAAAAATAGCATAGAAGTCAGTATTTAATACAGCTAAAAATAGTCCGTATTTAATACAGCTAAAAATAGTTTGTATTTAATACAGCTTTTACAGTATCTTGCTTTGTTTGATAAATGTTAGCTTAAAGACAAGTTTCTTTCCCTGACAGAATAGTTTAGTCTATTGTCAAATTACTGTATAATTTACTGATTTTTTCCCTGACAGAATAGTCTAGTCTATTGTCAAATTACTGTATAATTTACTGATTTTTTCCCTGACAGAATAGTCTAGTATATTGTCAAATTACTGTATAATTTTCAGATTCTTTCCCTGACAGAATAGTCTAGTCTATTGTCAAATTACTGTATAATTTACTGGTGATGAACTGCTGATGTCATTAATTTGTTGGTGCATAAAGTTATACATGTATATGTTAAAAATGTATAATTATATACATGTATATGTATATATGGAATTAATGCCCTCGCCATGAAGTGGCTGGGGCTTAGAGTGTTGCCCTTCTTCGTCCTTCTGTCATAATTTAAGTTTACATTCATTATCTTCACTACAGAGGCACATTTTCAACTCTTCCACTGACACTGGAAGTGTAGATGCATCCTCTGGACCGTGTCGATACATCATGATGACATCCAGATCATGGTGTTCCTTGGTTCTGGTTGAATAATTTTTGACAGGCCCAGGAATTATAAAACTTCAAACAATTCATAGACCCCACTCTTTATCTCAGTCATTTATGGGCATTTTGAATTGAAATTTGGAATGTAAATACATCAATTAAGAATGCGCAAGTCAAAATAGTATATGGTTCGGGTTCAATAATGTTTAGCAGAGTTATGCCTCTTGGACTTGGAAAATTATTATTGTAGTAATTAAGGCTATACGGACTGTGGATATTGGCCTGGGTAGCTCAGTGGTTAGAGCACCTGACTAGTAATGCAGGGGTCCCGGGTTCGATTCCCTGTCCAGCCCCAGATGTTCTCCTCTCTCCTATATACTACATTTGGTGCCGTTGACCACCCCTGGATTTGCAGGTGAAACTCCTGCCAGGGGCCAAAAAAATCTGGGTTGTACGTGTCTTCGAGAGCAAAGACAAATTAAGGAGGGAGGAATGTAGTAATTAGGGCTATACGAACCATGGATATTGGCCTGGGTAGCACAGTGGTTAGAGCACCTGACTAGTAATGCAGGGGTCCCGGGTTGGATTCCCAGCCACATATTTTTCTTCTCTCTCTTTATAGCTTTAAACAAATTTGTTCACAGCTTCCACTCATTATCTTACTCATACATGGACATTTGGAATTGAAATTTGGGTGATAGATATGCAGCTCAAGACCTTATTTGGGTCAGTTGGATAATTTTTGACAGAGTTATGGCCCTTAGTCGGGTGCATCCATTTCACTCCAAACCATCTAGCTGTTGTTTAATTTCCAAGTGTGGTGGAGTGGGACATAGATAGCTGAGGTTATCTCCAGTAATACATGTACTAAGTGCTTATAGATCTTCTATCAATGAGATTATTCTTGTATACCTTGTAAAATCAATGCAGATTAAATCCATGTCTCAGATGGCTTTGCCAAACTTTTGCCATTTATTTTCTTGTTACCATGTCATATCATGTGAGGAGGTTCTAAATGTGTGTGAATGCAAAATATATCACATTCAATGCAGTATTTTTTTGAAAAAGACAATCAGTATTGTATTACAGTCTCTGCTTAATTTGGCATTATTTTATGTCATGTTTATTTATTTATTTGACAGCAGGTGAAAATATGAATTTGACATGTACTGTGCCATTTCAAACATTGGAAAAGTCTTCCAGAAGAATTTTTACTATATTGGGTAACCCCTTTGTTGGGTTGTGTTGTAAAACTATGTGGAACGTTATTCTATATATGCGGAGAAATGCTATACAAGTATTAATATGTACACAACTTGTCCATAAATTTAATTAGAATTAGATTTTAGATCCGCCAATTGTGTGATTGGATCAAAGCACTTAATTTCATTTTGTTTGTCCATATGATATAAATGATATATTGCTTTAGACCAAGGGTGACAAATCAGAGATCTTAGTTACCATGAAATGTTATTGAAATCCTGTGTATTCCCTAAAACTGGGATGTAACAGCTACACTCTCTTCCGCTTTTGAATTTGCAGAGCTTGTTATACATTTATTAAAGAAATTGATAACCATGTGAAAGTCTTGTTTATAAACTTTCCAGAAAAATGTGATGTGTTTGCAAAAAGGTATTCGTCCTAATGCAAATGATGTAGATATAGAATTCTAACAACTTTACTGAAGTAAAATAAATAAATTATTCATTGCACACAAATATAATAGATATAATACTGGAAGCGGCATGTCGAACGTGACATCAGTGTACAGGAAGTTTGATCGTTGCTAAGGAATTCTAGCACTGTATTACAGTCATGTGACACAGTCATCGATAGCTGTTCATCTCACTGTCTCATTCATGGTAGCCAACTGTGTCTAATGTTTGAATTTTTAAAACAAACGGTTCACTTTTGAATCCTCTAGGGGTTTTCGGTCCAAGATTTCCGAATCATATTCATTTTTCAGTGGCTGGGTATATGAATATCCGGGTTCTGGGAGACCAAAGTCGGGGACGGGTGAATTTTGACCGTGGGTAGAGGTGTCTGGAGTCATCTGGCCGTTTTCATATCGCTGTACGTTCTGGCGGTACTTGGGTTGTTCCCAGGGCCAGGGCTTCCTCGGCAGGGGCTGAGACACGGGTGGATCAACGTTTTCTGACAGCCATTCCGGATGAACTATGAAGTAGGCCTTCGAGGAGAACGCATTCTAGATCGACAAACAAATCGAGTTATGAACTATATTTATTAAAACATCCCCCCCCCCCCACCACCGTTTGTAATTATAAGATCTCCCCGCCTATTTACTCACCCCAAATAAACTGTCTTGGTGACTGTAGTCTTGTACTGCTGGTTTTAAATCTCTGAAATGAATTTATAAATGAAATTAGAATATTATACAGATATAAGTACAGTACTTTATGTGTCGCATGCACATTCACTGGCGTTGAACATTTGATTTCTGAAGTTTGCCAAAATCTTGGAACTTTGTCTGTGCTGTATCGCCGTGGCTTCGTAGTGTCTGGGTGGTCCCCGCCCCACCCCCTTTCCTGTAGAAACCGTCTGTATTAACATTTCAAGGGGATGTCGAAGAGTTGGAGCCTATTCTGTATCGCAAATGAAGCTGAACTGGTCTTTGTCAGTCATAGTCATAAAATTAACCCTAATTTACTTTTTATATCACTGTGAGCTTTTCTGATCAATTTTTTTTTATTGCAATGAAAGAAGAAAAACGAAACAGAAATATAGGATCTGTAATGGATGCAGCAGACCTAACGTATCGTATATCGCGGTTACCGCCAACGGAACACTCCACTGTCGGTAACCGTGACCATATTGGAACGGTCAATTAGTTTATTCTAACTTGAAGTGGTACCTACATGTCATTAAGTCAACCAAAGCTCACGAAGGATAAAAATCACAAGGGAAGAGAGAGAGAGAGGGGGGGGGGGGGGTTGTTCATGCAAAGAAAGGCATGAAAAATATTTATATTGACATTTATAGTATAGTTCAACCTTATAATTAGTTGGCAAAATCCTCTGAACGACAGATCTATACGCTCAATTTGGGCAAAAGTTGTATCCCAGTTTGCGAAAGGAGCTGGTTTCATTATTTTGATAAATGCTTGTATTGAATTTAAAATTCCACTCGTCGATAATAGTTACTTGGTAATTTATGTTCAGAAATCCCTTTTTGTAACATAATAATATAAAGTTGAGCTGTGATTGATAAAAAGCTTCTGTTGATAGCGGCCACCCGTTAGGTCTTGTATAGTGATTGTCCCAATCTCGGATTTTATTCAACATGTCAATCAAATCGTAAACTCGGGTTGAAGTCATGGAATGAAAAGGCCATTAATATTTTTTTGTCTATCGATATGAGCACCTACGGAGGGAAAATAAGATCAAGTATGTAATCTTTCTTTGGTGTTTTAAACTCGAGTAATCAATACGGGTTTACCAGCTTTATCGCTGTTCTTTTATTATGAAACAAATTGGAGTGCCCTGCATAAACTTTTCATTAAATGTTTGGTATATATATATAAAAGCTTTAATTCTGACTTATAATTCTTATCCTTAAAAGTGGTATATAAAAGGTAAATAGAAATATGCAGGGCATACATATTTAATAATTTCTATAGATTATTGGAAAAAGAGAGAATTTCAATGGGTTCTCAGAGCGAATTCAAGCTTGAAAAAAGAGGGATTTCTATATAAATTATACATGACTTTGTGAACATAGGAATGTGTTACTTGACAACAGAATGACACACCAACTAATATAAAAAATGCATTAAAACAGCGGTATCCATGTACCACTTTTACTGTGATAATGGTTACACATGTACCACTTTTACTGTGATAATGGTTACACATGTACCACTTTTACTGTGATAATGGTTACACATGTACCACTTTTACTGTGATAATGGTTACACATGTACCACTTTTACTGTGATAATGATTACACATGAAATGGTTACAAGTAATTCATTTTTAATTTCTCATCTTAATATTTATCAGACATCTACTTGTTAGTTACATGAACATCGTAAAATAAAAGTAGACACTATATATATAATATATATATATCCAAATTGTGTTTTTAAAAAAATCACAGTGTCCGGTATAAAATATTAAGTAACGCCTGAGGATTATAAAATGAAAGCGCTTGCGTTAAATTTTTAACTTTGTGTACTGTTTATTCTATTTCTTTTAATATATATATATATATATATATATATATATATATACACTGAAAATTGGATCACCACAAAAGCTAAATGAATTTGAATTCCTTTTCAATACTTACTCCGCTATTTTGGATTTCTCCGCCGGTAATACATCCTGTGCCATTCTCAAAATATTTCAGTTTACAGATTCTGGAATAATTTCCAAAGTCAACCCGTGTCTGCCTGAAATCCCGCGTCTAGGTGAGCAGACGGTAACTAGGATTGCGTATATTCGGTAGCTTACACCTGGAGGTATTTAAAGACCAAATCATATATATCATGCACTCTAATCATCTATATGGCCTATTGTTAATCTAGACAAATGAATTATACATTAAACCGACGAAGTATACCGATAGATTTAAAGAGTAATAACTCTATTAATCAATATTTTTGAAAATACGCATTCATGAACACTGCACAACTTTTGCAAAGAACATTTTCCGAAGTAATTTTTTATTTCTCCATTTCCAGGGGTCTATACGGAATGTAATGACATAATATCTAAACAATGATTTAAAATGACCTGCCAGTAAGCATTGATCGTTCATTCTCAATCCGACCCCTTGCTGCGAAGTTTAATTAAGGTAAACTGTTCGTAGTCTTTGCCATTTTCTCCTGTCCCAGGGCAATTTCAAAGAAACGTCAACTTCCATGCTATTCATCAAAAGAACCACATTTAAAATGCTCATTTGAAACAACCATGACTCTGTATTCTATTGAAGAAAGTGAGGTGTTTTAAAATAAGATTAATCATCATTTCAGAGTGAAGTGGCTCTGAATGGCTGGCGGGCAAAGTGTCATTTTCATTTGAAGTAAGTAATTTGAAGTATTAAGTTTCGATTTTCTCTCTGTCTATTATAAAACTTTCTGTTGAAAAGGAACTGGTTCACGACTTTTTGATAAAATATTTTTCATTTTTGATGTTGAACATTAAAAACATAACTCATTTAATGTTTACAGCTCAAATTTTGACCTGAATGCAATAATGACAAGATAATTAACTTGTTATATAACAAGATAAACTAATTCGTTAGAATGAAATAATTAACTTGTTATAACGAGATAAACTAATTCGTTACAATGAAATAATTAACGTCTTATATAACGCGATGAACTAATTCGTTACAATAATGAAATAATTAACTTGTTATAACGAGATAAACTAATTCATTACAATGAAATAATTAACGTCTTATATAACGAGATGCTTACTCGTTTTAGCTTCACTTTTTCTTTTTAAAAATGAGCCCAGATACACGCAAGTTGTACCAAATGTAGTTCTATGTTCAAAAGGGGCACAACTCCCCCCCCCCCCCCCCCCCCCAAAAAAAAAATAATCGACTAAGTCTTTTCTTTGAATATGCACATCTGTACAGTACCTCTATATCAAATACATAGTGACATGGAATTCTGTTGAGCTGGTGAGTTTCAACGTCTAAGTTCAAAGGGGCATAACTCCAAGAGAAAACTTGAATAATATGCACATCTACACAGAATGTCCTTATTATCTAGAGGTAGATTATTACAAATTTGCAATTCAGTAAAATTAATGTGATCCTTAAACAATGTCTCAGCTGACTAATATCTAATCTGTAGTGATTTTTCAACCAAAATTTGTTTTAAAACTTATGTAATTGATGCATTTGTGGCATCAGAATAGCCACATGATAATAAGGTATAAATTCAAACATAATATCAATGTGTATAATGCATACCCTCCTACTTCATTCTATTGATGCACATTAAATAATCATATATAAGAATATTTCAAGTATCATGTTTCATTGAAGATGTAAATTTTAATGCAATAATAATAAAAAATACTTGATATATTTAACATTGTTTCCATTTTATTTCATTTCCGTACGTTATTACTTGGTAATAAATTCAACATGAGTGAAAAATTCACATCCATTACTACACCCCAATCAACCAATATAAACCCTCGGGATGACCTTGGAGTCTTGGGTGGATATGACAGGGTATGTTGACCAATATAAACCCTCAGGCGGACCTTGGGTGGATATGACGGGGTATGTTGACCAATATAAACCCTTGGGATGACCTTGGAGTATTGGGTCAACATGATAGGGTATGGTATGGAAAAGAATACATACATGTAAAATTGTTCTTGTGTTGTCCATATTTTGAAAATGAAGTAGCAGTGCATCTTCACAAGTCAAGGGTCCTAGCATCAATAACCCTCGACTCGTGAAGATGGTAGCAGTGTTTATATAATGTTCTCTTAAATTGCATGCATACCACACATACAAGATAGGAAACTCCTGATACCTGGGAGGGGGGGGGGGGGGGGGAGGGTCAGGACAATTCATTCCCTTCAACCACCATGTAAATAAAGTAAAAAATGGTACTATTTTAAAAACAACCTGCTTATACAATGTACATGCAAATTTTAAAAATTACTAGAAAATAGACTCATAAATACAAGACCCTGCCAAGAACAATTGCTTAATGATCTACAGATGTCTTTCATTAGTCATCAACTACACTTGTATAAAATAGAAAAAAGCTATGTTGAAAACTTTGAAAGCATAGAAAAGATGGAGGTTGAAGGCATGTTGTAAGGATATTGTGTCACAAAGAAAGATATAAAAGACAGACAGACAGACAATGCGATTTCTATAAGGCTTCTGGATTTTCACCCTGGGGTCCTAACTGGCACTTAATTAAAAATCAAGGAATTACAGATCACATGATGAGGATGATACAGTAACAATTTTATAATTAACAAGAGTAATGCTTCAGTCTTTGAAGATGCGTTTGACCAGATAGGGGGGTAAAATCTTCTTCTGCATGGAGGACTGTCCAGGCGTCGATGTAAATACGTCCGGAGACAACAAGGAAGTGCTATTATCCTCCCAATCCGAGTTTGGTGACGTAACAGAAACGTCACAGCTGGTATCGGAGAACAACAGGGGTGATTCCACCTCTCTTACGGACTCTGTAAGGACATCACTGGCAACCTCCTCCCCCTCTAACCGTGGTGAAATGCTTGAGGGTCTTTTTCTGCTTGAATATTTTGATGAAGAAAGATTTTTCATATTGTAACTGCCTCTGTGTTTATAAGCTGATGTACACGTCATTTTGTGTACTGGACTGGGGGTAGATATGTCTTGAGAGAATTCACTACAGCTTTGAACTCCATATTTTGGACAACGTTTGACATTCCTCTGAAAATTGTTCACTTTCAAAGGGAAAAGAGGCTCTAAATTATCAGTATTAATTTTGGAATATTTTTTACATGGGTACGCGCAAGGCGAGTCTGGCGGCTCCTGTTTAAGTGGGTGTGGCGAATCAAACAAATCATAAGAAGTATTTACAATGGAATCACACTCCTCCCTATTCTCAATGCTTCCTCGTGAATCGTGGAAATTTTCTTTTTTACTGGAATGTGAAGGAATACTGTCAGATGAACCAACTTCTTGCTTGAAATCATCATATGTTAAATTTAGACCAGTCTTCTTTTTTGATAGTTGAACACTTTCGCAGTTACTAGTTGATTTAGGGAGTATGGTATCAATAACTGAATGATGTGGACCTTGTCCAGATTTACTATGACAGAAATTGGATCCTCCACTTATAAATTTAGAATCGTCACAACTCGGGTGGTCTGTGGAATCACAGCTTAAACAAATAGTCGGTTGGCTAAACAGTGATGATTCTAAAGGTTCTTCCTGGCTGAATTTTTTTGGCAAAAGAGAATAATATTTTTGAGTTGATTTTTTCCTAGAACAATTTTCTATATTGCTGTCCTTACATTTTAAAACAGCTCTGATAACAGATGATACATCAGTGTTAGATTTTCCCACAACTGGGATAATTTGATTAGCTATTAATGATGTCCCGGGATTCTCTTGTTCTTGTGCATAAGTTGGGATGTCATGATCACAGTATTTCAGAATATCCAAAAGCGTAACACATTTGCCACTGCTGCACACTGTAACTTTCATTCCGAGATAAAATGAATTGCCAACAAAAATTTCCTGCACTGCACTAAGCACAATTTCTTCTGCATTGCTATGATCTTTGGCAAATTTTATGATGTTCCTGCAAGTGAAAGATAAGATGTGCATGAATATAATTACATACATATTTAGACACGCATATATAATTATATACATATACATTTACAACTGATCATGGTACATGTAGCTCAGTGGTAGAGTATTCGTTTCAGAACGGGGAGGTTGTCAGTTCAAGCCGAGTTTGTTCCATGGCCATGTCAAACCTAAGACCTAACTATATAGGTAGTGATTGCTCCTTCACCAAACGCCTGCATTTAGAAGTGATCCAGATCTTTCAGATAACCTTAAAAAACGGAGGTCCTGTGTCTAGGCACGTTAAAGAACCCTCACTGCAATAACCCCTAGTCTTTTGTGGTACTTCACTTACAACTGGTGACATCTCAATATCGAGTGATTGATTGTATATTGTTTAATGTCCCTCTCAAGAATCTTTCACTCATATGGAGACATCACCATTGCCAGTGAAGGGCTGCAAAATTTAGGCCTATGCTCGGTGCTTAAGACCTTTGAGTAGGGAGGAATCTTTATCGTGCCACACCTGCTGTGACACGGGGCCTAGGTTTTTGCGGTCTCGTCTGAAGAACTGCCCCATTTAGTGACCACTTACGACAAGCAAGGGGTACTGAGGACCTATTCTAACTCAGATCCCCATAGGACTCAATATGAGTGAAAAATTCTCGACAGGATGTAAAACAAACAACAATATACATTTACCAGTTTGTTGATATCTACTAGAAATAAAATTCTGATTTTTTCATACAAGCTACATGTATATATACATAAAGTTGACCTACTTTCAATAATCAAAGTGTTTACCTGTGAAATTTATCTGCCTTGTCTCCAAAGAACTGGTCCAGAGACGCTCCAAACACACAAACATTGCAAACAGCAGATGAATCGCTGACTCTCAAGGAGACGCGAAACCGCCATATTAACTTCTCCTCAGCACATTCTGCACCACATTTGAAACAAAGCCATCTGCAATAGTGTCCAACATACAATTTTACCTTGTACAGATAAACATGCTATATATCTTTTACTCAAATTAGTACCAATGTTTAAGACAATTTTGATGACTGGAAGAAAACTCAATTTTTCATGATGCCATTGAAAATTAAGAAGTATCTGCTTTCTCTAACATGTTTAACTTTGTGTAAAAATACTGTAGATTCCTTATTATTTGCGAGTACTTAATATCGCAAAATAACTCATATACGTCAAATCGTGAGACCATCAATTCGCTCTGTTGGTCAAGAGTCTTTACATGTAATTTAGCAATATAAAAATAAACACGAGTAAATTTAATTTGTGAGTGATGCTTCACGCAAAATTACGCGATAATAAATTCCTCACGTATATTTACGAATTCACAGTAATCATTTACAGAGCACAAGCTTTCTTTCAGTCATTTGAAATTCTGATAAAAAAATTCTACCTACCTAGAGTCTCTATCTTTGGTTTGTTTGGTGAAGCACTTCTCACAGCTTGGATACAAAAATTGTGAGTCATTAACGCCAAGCACGGTGACCAGCACCAAACGATGGGCATCTGACATTCCTAATCAAACAGGAAAGAAGGTAAAATTTCATATAAAGAACAAGTTTCATAGGGATAATACTGGCCATGTGAGTTTTGAACCAAAAAAAAAAATACATAATAACAAGAGGTCCAAGGGCCTAGAATCGCTCTTCTGATAAATTGTACAACCCCACCATTTCTATTCTTAGCCTCTTAGTATTCTAAATCTTTAGTTAAATCCTAAGAATTCAAAAAAAGTAGGTCAATGTGACCTACTTCTTTTTGGTTTACACATTTTGAGAACCCAAGAAATACCAACTGACAAAGTTTGATGATTTTAAGCCAATTAGTATCTGAATATTGAAATATAGCTGTCAAATTCCAATCGTAGGTCATGGTGACCTACTTTTTGGTCAGCGAACTCCGAACATGCAAGACCCATCAACTGACAAAGTTTGATGACTGTAGGTCAAATAGTATCTGAAATATATAAATATAGCCGTCAAATTCCAAAAGTAGGTCAAGGTGACCTACTTTTTCATCAACACCCTTCAAACATGCAAGACCCAACAACTGACAAAGTTTGATGACTGTAGGTCAAATAGTATCTAAATTATATAAATATAGCCATCCAATTCCAAAAGTAGGTCAAGGTGATCTACTTTTTGGTCGAAACCCTTCGAACATGCAAGACCCATCAACTGACAAAGTTTGATGACTGTAGGTCAAATAGTATCTGAAATATATAAATATAGCCGTCAAATTCCAAAAATAGGTCAAGGTGACCTACTTTTTGGTCGACACACTCCGTAGACTCAAGATGCATCAACTGTCAAAGTTTGATGATTGTAGGTCAAATAGTGTCTGAAATATAGTAATTTAGCTGTCAAATACCAAAAGTAGGTCACGGTGACCTACTTTTTGGTCGACACAAACCGAAGACTGAAGACGCATCAACTGACAAAGTTTGATGATCCTAGGTTTTACAGTGCCCAAAATATGCATCTAAAATTGAAAATGTGAAATTTGAATATCTGCAAAATTCAAAAAGTAGGTCACTGTGACCTACTTTTTTATAAATATGTTTCAAGGCCTCAAGATGCATCAACTTACAAGATTTGATGATTCTAAACCTCTCGGTATTTGAAATAACAACTTAAAATATATCTATAAATGATAAGCCATAAAATTCAGAAAGTAAGTCAAGGTGACCTATTTTTCAGTTGACGCATTTCAAGGTCCCATGATCCACCAACTGACAAGTTTTGATGATCATAGGCTTCAAAGTGTCCAAGATATGCATCAAAATTAATTTTAAAATAAATAAGGTCTGCAAAATTCAAAAAGTAGGTCACCGTGACCTACTTTTGAGACAACTTGACACAAGGTCCTAAGATGCATCAACTGTCAAAATTTGATGATCCTAGTCCTTATAATGACTAAAATATCAAAGATTTAAGGAAATATAAATTTAGGTCAACTTTGAAGTGACCTTGAGACCACGCCCTTTGCCCCAGGGTAATGCCTTGAACAATTTTTAATCTACAACATATCCTCATCCTTATGTGTAAGTTTGGTGATAATCTGCCCAGTGGTTCTTGAGAAGAAGATTTTTTAGCAACCACTACTTTTGTTTGTATTTTCCTGATTATCTCCCCTTGTTAAAGGGTCACATCCCTCTATTTAGTATGTATGAAAGCCCTTGGGCCAATGATACCCTGTAACAAATTTGAAAAAAAATTGGCCAAGGGGTTCTTGAGTTATAGCCCTTTTTCTAAAAAGTTTACGCACACCGCACAAATGGCCATAGCATTAGCTCTTTGAGCCTTCGGCTCAGAAGAGCTAAAAACCAGATGTATGTCTGACATTGTCTGTATACAACTCCATTAAATCAAACCTTTGAACCTCTTTAAAATTGTACATGTTGCTTTATGAATTGACAAAATTTCAAACATCTTATCATTCCTGGGAAACATAGATATTGTTACAATTGTAAAACTTGTGTGGAAGATTAAAAACAATTCTAAATTAATTGCCCTTGCACAGTTGTAAAGGAAAAGTATTAAAAATATTGTGTGTTAATTCTTAATTCTGAATCATGTAATTCATCTGTTCTCATGTCTATAAAACATTATGTAATCATATATCTGCTTATAGAGACTCTTTAAATGTTGTCTAAAAATAAAGGTTTGCTTCAGGTACATATATGTATAATATTCTGTAAAATGTTTATTACAACATTAATGCACATCTTATTGTAGTATAGGGGAGGATAAAATCTATGGCTGGACCAGGAATCAAACCTGTGTCCCCTGCATTTAGGTGCTTTAACCACTAAGCTATCCAGGCCAATATCCACAGTCCATATAGCCCTAACTACTACATTCCTCCCTCCTTTAACTTGTCTTCACCCTTGAAGACACACAAATCAGATTGTTTTGGCGCCCAGCAGGACAACCTGCAGTGCAGGGGTGGTCAATGGCATAAACTGTAGTATAGGAGTGGAGAAAATATTTGGCTGGACCAGGCCTCAAACCCAAATTCAACTACAGGGCATCTTATCCACTCTGTTCTCCATCACACACACACATATATATATATATATAAATACACGTGTATTTATATATGTGATAGAGAACAGAGCTGATAAAATGCCCCTGTGATTCAACTTGGCATATCAAACCAAACATGTTCATGAGTATACAAGTATCAACACTTCACGCAAGTTACGTCCCTTGTCGACCATCTCCCGGTTAAAAATTGTATTTCCCTATATTGGCTTTTGTAATTTTCTTATCTGTAGCTTTGACATCTGTTATTTTTCCATCAATTGCAGTCAACTACAATAATGCCCCAGATTGGGGCAACTCATTAACTTGTATGAAAATTTAATAATTAGCTAAAATTCAAAGTAATGTGTTGCATTTGGTAAGGTAAAGAAGGAAAACTTGGTTTTTCACCAAGGTTGACCCCGCAAAGGGACGCAACTCGTGACAAAGTGTTGATACGTGTATTGCATCTACATTGTATCACAAAATGTAACAATATTTCAGCGACAATGACATGCTGCTACTTATAACTTAATTTTGCTACACTGCAAACAAGTGGGAAAACAGGGTCCGAAAGAAATCTGCCATCTTACTGTGGATGTTTTTCTTAAAAATTATACACACGCAACCCTCTATATAATCCGAGATTCCTCTGACTCTTATACCCCCACGCAACCCTCTATATAATCCGAGATTCCTCTGACTCTTACCCCCCACTTTTATATTGTGACATGTGCGGGGAAGAGTCAGAGCGGACTCCATATTGAAAAGTGGGAATTCATGTACACCAGCTGGTGTCGCTGCTATACCCACCTCTTACACAACTTTATTTCGCTGTTCTATCTTCCAAGGCATGATGATTCAGTTATCGGAAGATTATTCTGCAAATAAATCATGATTAATATGATGATATTGCCGTTTAAACAGCCCTAACACCGACAAATGAAGCATCACTTGAATTAGGTCACTGCCTCTCCATTCGATTTCTTTGCGAATGACGTTGGTACATAAACACACAAAATACCATCGTTTCAACGGCAATAGCATCGTATTAATCATGATCTATTTGTAAAATAATCTTCCGATAATTTAAATTCCTCGCGTCTTGGAAGATAGATCCGCAAATAAAGTTGTTGATGATGATTTATTCTCATAAACCAATGTACAAAAGGTAGAGAGGCAAGTAAAGCAGCGACACCAGCTGGTGTACATGAATTCCCACTTTTCAATATGGAGTCCGCTCTGACTCTCCCCCGCTCATGTCACAATATAAAAGCGGGGATAAGAGTCAGATGAATCTCAGATTAACCTCTATATTTCCAGTACTGGCGTTAAAGTCTGAGAAATGGACAGGCATTGCATCGCCTACATGTATGTATCCACTTTGACCCCCCCCCCCCCCCGTAAAAAATTCAAGTGCCTATACATATGATATTGTTCCATGGATATAAAATTACGTGAGAAGGGTTGGTATGCCTAACTGTCTTTCTGTCACCTCACTGAATGAAAATCAAATAGGAAACTTTTAACGAATAGTAAATACAAGAATCTTTTAGCGTAAGCCTTAATATTCCGGAGAATAATGACGTGAAAAAAAATAAAAAAAAATAAAGGAAAAATCAATAATAATAAAAAATAATGATCATAATTATAATAATAATATTAGATGATAATAATAAAAAAACAAAAAACAAATCATAATGCCACTTTTAGCTTATCTTGATAAAAATAGATATAGATAGCACCAAGCTCCAGCTCAGTCCCGTTACAATCCTTTGATCAGTTCAACACAATAAAGAATTATAGTGTCTATAGTCAGATATACACAATAAAAATCATATTGTCTATAGTCAGTTCTACACAATAAATAATCATAGTGTCTATAGTCAGTTCTACACAATAAATAATCATAGTGTCTATAGTCAGTTCTATACAATAAATAATCATATTGTCTATAGTCAGTTCTACACAATAAATAATCATAATGTTAATAGCCAGTTCTACACAATAAATAATCATAATGTCTATAATCAGTTCTACACAATAAATAATCATAGTGTCTATAGTCAGTTCTACACAATAAATAATTATAGTGTCTATTGTCAGTTCTACACAATAAATAATCATAGTGTCTATAGTCAGTTCTACACAATAAATAATCATATTGTCTATAGTCAGTTCTATACAATAAATAATCATAATGTCTATAGTCAATTCTACACAATAAATAATTATAGAGGGCGAAGCCCTCTCACGGCCCGAAGGGCCGTGAGAGCGGAGCTCTCCCTATAGGTAACACGTATATACATGTTTAAAAGGAAAATAATGAAAAATTAAACCATACCTATGGAACTTGAAAAGTTTGGTACCAATGGCGTCGATTCGAATATTAGCGCGTGGACATGTATTCCTCCATTTTGAATATCGTCTACCCTAGTTCACGTCGTTCTGAGATGTTACACATAAAATCCGTAAAAGCATGTAAATCTTATTTTCTTAATCATATATAATCACTCCACGATTAACGCCATGTTTTTTGTTGTGGTTCAAACGCTTTGTTTGTAAATTTGCTAAATAACGACGCTGAATATGACGTCACAATGTACTGTTTACATCAATTGCGTTATATTTCCCGCGTTCAATATATAGGTGGATCAAATGTCCAAAAATTAGGATGCTTTGATACAGCTCCGTCCGCGTGCTAACTTCGGGTTGTTTTTGTCCTGTTTTGGATATAGATACTAATGTCAAAACTTTTTTGCTTCGCCCTCAAACACGGTCACGCCGTAAAACATATTATTGTCTCTAGTAAGTTCTACACAATAAATAATTATAGAGGGCGAAGCCCTCTCACGGCCCAAAAGGGCCGTGAGAGCGGAGCTCTCCCTATAGGTAACACGTATATACATGTTTAAAAGGAAAATAATGAAAAATTAAACCATACCTATGGAACTTGAAAAGTTTGGTACCAATGGCGTCGATTCGAATATTAGCGCGTGGACATGTATTTCTCCATTTTGAATCTCGTCTACCCTAGTTCACGTCGTTCTAAGATGTTATACATAAAATCCGTAAAAGCCTGTAAATCTTATTTTCTTAATCATATATAATCACTCCACCATTAACGCCATGTTTTTTGTTGTGGTTCAAACGCTTTGTTTGTAATTTGCTAAATAACGACGCTGAATATGACGTCACAATATACTGTTTACATCAATTGCGTTATATTTCCCGCGTTCAATATATAGGTGGATCAAATGTCCAAAAATTAGGATGCTTTGATACAGTTCCGTCCGCGTGCTAACTTCGGGTTGTTTTTGTCCTGTTTTGGATATAGATACTAATGTCAAAACTTTTTTGCTTCGCCCTCAAACACGGTCACGCCGTAAAACATATTAGTGTCTATAGTCAGTTTTACACAATAAATAATCATAGTGTCTATAGTCAGTTTTACACAATAAATAATCATAGTGTCTATAGTCAGTTCTACACAATAAATAATCATAGTGTCTATAGTCAGTTCTACACAATAAATAATCATAGTGTCTATAGTCAGTTCTACACAATAAAGAATCATAGTGTCTATAGTCAGTTCTACACAATAAATAATCATAGTGTCTATAACCAGTTCTACACAATAAATAATCATAGTGTCTATAGTCAGTTCTACACAATAAATAATCATAGTGTCTATAGTCAGTTCTACACAATAAATAATCATAGTGTCTATAGTCAGTTCTATACAATAAATAATCATATTGTCTATAGTCAGTTCTACACAATAAAGAATCATAGTGTCTATAGTCAGTTCTACACAATGAATAATTATAGTGTCTATAGTCAGTTCTACATAGTAAAATGACTATAGTAATGTTGTACACAGTAAACTGATTGTAAATGATTTTTCTATGTTCCTGTTGGTTTGTTCTGGTATATTCGATAACCTACTATTTTTACATTGTGCAGTGATAGAACTTCACCATTACTGTTTGTCTTCACTGTTTTTGCGTAGCACAAATTTTCCAAATTGAGCGAACTGAAACAATTTCATTAATTCTAAAAATAGTTGCTGATCTGCAGCGTGAATCCCAGATGATGGGTTTGTCAAGTGAACGTGATGTCCATTAGGAACATTGATACTGTGTTTGTATAAATTTTATATATTAAATAAAGTTTACAACTCACTAATGTAACCGTTATAAAGAAAACTTGTCCTAATATTTGATTAACATAAAAATGATGAGCTATCTTTTATTTTTGATAATTATACACTACTAAAAAGTTGACGATGCAGAAGCTGAAATCATCCCGTTTATTATGAAGTTGAGTTGTTAGTTTGCTCTCAACATTTATTTTCAACAAGAGGCCCACAGTAGTTTCTGGGAAGAAGTTGTTAACTGATGACGCACGGCAACCAATTGCAATAGGTCACCTGAGTTTACTCAGGTGACCTAATAAAATATATAAGTAGGAAGCAGATGCGGAGAACTCTGAGGCGTCTTTCATTTTGAGTTCTCAGGTATTTATCGAAGCGACATATGAATGAAAATGATTATTGTTACATGTATATAAAACATTGTCGATATTTCAAAATGTAGAGTTAAAGGCCACAAAAGCTTTTTTCTTCTCATGTATAAGCTTTTCCCGTGTATCAATCAAATTATAGGTTTGCACGATATTGCATAGAAATACCGATACTTTGTCTATTTCAAGTTACATGCATCGCATGGAAATACTTCGTACATTGGCAGAAAGGTGCAAATCAAAATGTCTCCTACCCTTTCTTCAAATGCAGCGAGCATAGGCCTAAATTTGAAGCCCTTAACTGGTCTTGGTGACATCTCCATATGAGTGAAAAATTCTCAAGCGAGATGTTAAGCAAGATACAATCAATCAAATGCAGAGGGAGCAACAAAAAACCCATAAGAAATCAGATCATGCGGTAGCCTTTAATCACCAATAATACATAATCAACACAAATTTCTTTATTGTGTTGTGCATAATACAGATACTGTAACAGTTACAAAATTTTATATTCGATATATGAACTGAAATACATGCACCACAGAACATGAAAGAGATCAATAAAATTTACAAACACCACAACTGTTCATTATACTTCTGCCAATACAAATAAGAACATCGTAAATATATAAACACATGATTTCATTTTTTAATCATACTACAGAATTCAATGAATAAATATAAACAAAAAAAGTGAGGCTTAACAATAACTGAAATGCATTGTCCTTACAGTTATCTCTCAATGCATTCATATTTGTAGTTTGCAAAACAAAATCTGTGCACTTATATTTGTTGTCTTTATATTTGTTGTCTTCTGTCTGAGTTTCAACACCTATGCATTTTATAAAACATTCATAATTAGCGGTCAGAATTACAAATCTATGTATTGAAGTATCCTAGATTCTTAAAAGTCGGGGGGGGGGGGGGGGGGGGGGGGGGGGGGGGGGGGGGGGGGGGGGAGGCGATATCAGACAAAAGGGTAGACAAGCCTCCTGTTGGTTTGTTCTTGTATATTCGATAACCTACTAATTTCACATTGTGCACTGATAAAACTTCACCATTACTGTTTGTCTTCACTGTTTTTGCCTAGCACAAATTTTTCAAATCGAGTAAACTGAAATAATTCCATTAATTCCAAAAATAGTTGCTGATTTGCAGGCGCGAATCCCGGATGATGAATTTGTCAAGCGAACGTGCTGTCCATTAGGCCACGGACCATTTTAGCTGTGTTTGTATAAATTTTATATATTAAATAAAGTTTACTACATATATGTACTTACTAATGTAACCATAATAAAAGAAAACTTTTCCAAATATTTGATTAACACAAAAATGATGAGTTATCCTCTAGTTTTTATAATTATGCACCACTAAATTAACAAACAAATCAATCTTGCATTAAAAAAAAAGAGACCCACATCAACCAAAATTGGAAGTGCATTCGTAGTGATCACCCTTTGTTTCTGTGAAACCCAAATATTTTGAAAAGCATAATAATAATAATTTTTCACACACCATGTCAAAATAGTAGTCAGAGGTCTGACAAATAGAGCACACAAAAAAGGGGAGTGTCAAAATAGTAGTCAGATGTTGTGACTAATAGTGCAAAAAAAAGGGGAGTGCACTATTTATCAAAACCCTGACTAAAAGTACATTATGGCATGACACCCTCAAAATATAACATTATTATGTAAATATCAACATCCATTATAAAGAGTGTTCATAAACCTAAAGCATGGGATCTCACGATTGAATTTGTTAACCATGAATAAAATTTCCACTGTATTAGCTAGGCCTTATACAATGGATACATGTAAATACATGTAAAAAGAGACTAAAAAATAGAAATGCTACAATTTAATTGCAGACAGTGGACGAATATGTACTATGAAAATGTACACTTGTCAATAAAGCTGAAACTTGGAAGAAATGCAGCAAACAAAAACGACAATAATAATAATATATAAAAATTAATTAACACTCAGTGAAATATAAATATTTTCTATCGCAAAATACAAGTAGCTAATCAGCGTTGCTCTCCTTTAAAGGAGTTTAAGAGAACCAGTTATCGAGTCCACCACTTCAAGTTTACCCATAATGGCTAACACAGTGGTAGATCCTGCAGCAATCTGTAAAAAGTAAGAATGGTTTAGAAAACTGCCTTCTTGATTGTTTATCTACAATACACATGCTTTAAACCCCAGTTCACTAAATCACATACAATGTATATCAAACAAGCATTCTGTAAGTATTGCATAGCGGTACATGTCCCCTACCGGTCCCAATGTCCCCTACCGGTCCCAGGTCAAGACGTTTGTGTAATATTCTGTGTGTGAACAATATAACTTGAGAAGGTTACATAGAATTTTAGAAGGGTAATGCTGGAGAAGATTACATAGAACTTTAGAAGGGTAATGCTGAAGAAGATTACATAGAATTTTAGAGGAGTAATGCTGGAGAAGATTACATAGAATTTTAGAAGGGTAATGCTGGAGAAGATTACATAGAACTTTAGAAGGGTAATGCTGAAGAAGATTACATAGAATTTTAGAAGGGTAATGCTGGAGAAAATTACATAGAACTTTAGAAGGGTAATGCTGGAGAAGATTACACAGAATTTTAGAAGGGTAATGCTGGAGAAGATTACATAGAACTTTAGAAGGGTAATGCTGGAGAAGATTACATAGAATTTTAGAAGGGTAATGCTGGAGAAGATTACATAGAATTTTAGAAGGGTAATGTTGGAGAAGATTACACAGAATTTTAGAAGGTAATGCTGGAGAAGATTACATAGAATTTTAGAACGCTCAGATCGAAAGAGAACACCCTTTTTAATTTTCAGATTTATCGGTTCTGTTGTTATGGAATGTTAGCATAATTCACCTGTGACAAAAGTGAAACCTTATTTCTATCTAATCGATCGATAACCGCATATCAAGATTCAGATTCTTAAGTTAAGGCATCGTAGACAGAAGTCCATAAAACTAAATTTAGCACAAAGTCCCATAAATCTTGTAAATATCAGTCTATAGTGATGACACTTAAATTTGATCTGTAAACAAATACAAGTAAATCACAAACCACATCTCAGCTTTCTAAATCAAAGTATGGTGAAACAAGAGGCCCACGGGCCACATCACTCACCTGAGTCACCTTGACTCATATTTAAAGATTTTTTTCCTATATATTTGCATGTAAAACTTTTATCCCTATTGTGGCCCCAACCTATAAAACTGAATCTGCACTATATCATGAAGCTTTCATGTAAATGTAAACTTTTCTGGCAAGTGATTTTTCAGGTCAGGAAGCTTTTGTGCAAATGTAAACTTCGTAACCCAATGATTCTTAAGGAAAAATTTTTTAAAGTTTTTTTTCTTCTATTTCTTAATTATGTAAAACTTTGACCCCCTATTGTGGCCCTATCCTAACCCCTGGAGTCATGAGTTTAAAAAACTTGAATCTGCACTATGTTAGGATGTGTTCATGTAAATTTCCCCTTTCCTGGCTTAGTAGTTTTTGAGAAGAAGATTTTTAAAGATTTTCCCTATATATTTGTATGTAACACTTTGATCCCCTATTGTGGCCCCATCCTACTCCCGAAGGCCATGATCTTAACAAACTTGAATCTGTACTATGTCAGAAAGTTTTCATGTAAATTTCAGCTCTTCTGGCCCAGTGGTTCTTGAGAAGATTTTCAAATGACCCCACCCTATTTTTGCATTTTTGTGATTATCTCCCCTTTGAAGGGGGCATGGCCCTTCATTTGAACAAAATTGAAAGCCCTTCACCCAAGGATGCTTTTGGTCAAGTTTGGTTATATTTGGCCCAGTGGTTCAGGAGAAGTTGAAAATGTAAAAAAAATTACAGATGGACAGACAGACAGACAGACAACAGGCGATCAGAAAACCTCACATGAGCTTTCAGCTCATGTGAGCTAAAAAGTCTGGAAAACAGAAATTGAACAAGTTCAATCAACCATGAAACTAAATCTTACTAGTTTTGTTAGAATAGGTCAATGCTACAAAAGTAAAACTTGATTTGTGTCTAATCATTAGGTAACCACATATCAATTTTCAAATTCCTAAGTTAAAGCATAGCGAAAAAAGTCCAGAAGATTATCTTTGGCACAAAGTCCCATAAATTTTGTACATGTAAAAATCACTCAACTGTGATGAAACTTCAACTTGATTTGTAAACATACATTTGTAAACCATGTACCAAATTTCAGCTTCTTAAGTGAAAATATGATGAAACAAAAGGCCCATGGGCCACATCACTCACCTGAGTCACACCTTGGCCCATATTTAAAGATTTTCCCTATACATTCGCATGTAAAACTTTGATCTCTATTGTGGCCCCAACCTACCTCCGGGGCCCATGATTTTTACAAACTTGAATTTGCACATGTGAGGGAGTTTTCATATAAATTTCAGCTCTTCTGGCCCAGTGGTTCTTGAGAAGATTTTTAAATGACACCACCATATTTTTACATTTTTGTGATTATCTCCCCTTTGAAGGGGGCATGGCAAACTTGAAAGTTCTTCACCTAAGAATGCTTTTTGCCAAGTTTGGTTGAAATTGTCCCAGTGGTTCTGGAGAAGTCAAAAATGTAAAAAGTTTACAGACGGACAGACAGACGACGGACAACAGGCGATCAGAAAAGCTCACTTGAGCTAAAAAGTCTGGAAAACTAAGTTGTGCAAGACAGACAGACAAATAGATAGACCGAGTGTAAACTAGTAGTCCCCTTCAGCCGGTAGGGGACTAGTATATGTGTCCGCATCACAATACTGACCTCAGGCTATGGGTCAATTGTTTTGAAATAAAGTACATAGTGTACATTGTATCTTAGCATTCATACTTCGCTCTCTGCTTTCTCCATTGTGTGTTTAAATTAGTTTTATCGATGCTGTGTACCAATACTGATTGACTAAATGAGCTGTCTTACCTGTGTTCGACCTGCGTCGTGCACGATGTAATGCGGTAGTCCTAGACTGGAGGCTTTTTCAGCAAGGCCCATTAACTGACCTGTGTTATCACCTTTCGTGACAATTTTTGTTTCTCTAATCAGAAGGAAAGACACAAACATAAGAATGACCATGGTTACCAAACATTTTGTACGTATATACCTGACCTATACCGTTTCCTACACAGAACAATACATTGCACAGCATGATTTATATCTCTGGAAATTAACTGACCCAAACTGTTCCCAACTCATCAGCATCTGTCCAAACTTCTGGGGATCGTCCAGCAGAGTTCTATGTAGACCGAGAGCAGCATGAGCAACCTGGGCAGCTATCTTCCCGACTCCCATCTGTAGTTCCGAGTTGACCACAAAGATCATTTTATAGAAGTCCACACCTTCGGGTAAATACCCTGCTTCATCACTGTCGTCTGATTCATCCTGCTGTTAAAACAACATCCATCTATCTGATTAATCCTGCTGTTAAAACAACATCCATCTATCTGACCTCAGGCGTGTATAAATAAACCGTTTCTCAATCAAGAGGTGAAGCCATTTCTTGTGATTAATCATTATAGAACCTACACTATCAAATCACATCAGTGAAGAAATTTATCCAGCGTCCAAAATCTCAAATACAGCTCTTGCTGATGAAAAATACATTTTGTTAACCAATGCGTCACACACATATCTTATTACAAAATAATATTGAATTAACCATGGAAACAGGGTTATGTATGCTCACATTGATAGGTGTATCAAACATTAATTCTATGCTTACACTCAGAGGTGTATCAAACATTAATTCTATGCTTATACTGAGAAGTGCATCAAACATTAATTCTATGTTTACATTGAGAGGTGCATCAAACATTAATTCAATGCTTATACTGAGAGGTGCATCAAACATTAATTCTATGTTTACACTGAGAGGTGCACCAAACATTAATTCTATGTTTACACTGAGAGGTGCATCAAACATTAATTCTATGTTTACACTGAGAGGTGCATCAAACATTAATTCTCTGCTTACACTGAGAGGTGCATCAAACATTAATTCTCTGCTTATACTGAGAGGTGCATCAAACATTAATTCTATGCTTATACTGAGAGGTGCATCAAACATTAATTCTATGCTTATACTGAGAGGTGCATCAAACATTAATTCTCTGCTTACACTGAGAGGTGCATCAAACATTAATTCTCTGCTTACACTGAGAGGTGCATCAAACATTAATTCTATGCTTATACTGAGAGGTGCATCAAATATTAATTCTATGCTTACATTGAGAGGTGTATCAAACATTAATTTTATGCTTACATTGAGAGAGCCTCTAACATTAATTCTATGTTTACAGAGAAAAATGCATCAAACATTAATTCTATGTTTACATTGAGAGGTGCATCAAACATTAATTCTATGCTTATACTGAAAGGTGCATCAAATATCAATTCTATGCTTACATTGAGAGGTGTATCAAACATTAATTTTATGCTTACATTGAGAGTGCCTCTAACATTAATTCTATGTTTACAGAGAAAAATGCATCAAACATTAATTCTATGTTTACATTGAGAGGTGTATCAAACATTAATTCTATGCTTACGTTGAGAGGTGCATCAATATTACTCCTGTGTTGATTTTCTATGACCCATGCAGCAGCCAAATCTGCATTACTGTTCCCAGTGTAATACAAAGCCTGTAATGAAGCACAAATATGAACATGAAAACAAAATACCTGGAAATAATTTCAACTTAAAATATCCATAACTTCCTTGAACATTAAAAAATCTCAATCCAAATAGCAGATGCACAACTTCACTATTATATAAAATATATAAAGTTTTAATCAAATCTGTTCATCAGTCTTAAAAATGCACTTTGGTTAAATTATGTCTACAGATGAAAAGACAAGTTGATTTTAGTATATCCCCCTAACACTTGTTTGTGGGGGGATATTATTATTAGGCTACAAGAAATACTTCTGTTTCACGTTCCTGGCCAACCATATTTGATGACCATCAACTCCAAATGTTATGAACATTTACCATGTTTACATCATTAAATTTTTCTACCGACTTCAGCCAAGAGCAGCATTCACTCAGAAATGCATCAGTTGAATATTACTTCTGACGTTTCTTTATTCTCTTTTTATCTTTCAGTCACGGCCGTGTAATAGTTCAAACATATGACTGACATTGAATACTGGATGCTACTTTGTCTGATCACGGTGATGTCTGCAGAATGAGTGTAGACAGTAATAACTTTGACAGTAACAACAGATAAAGAGTATTGCCAAAAAATTGTCAAGAATCATAATACTCGATAGCGATGATACTCGATAGCGATGACACTCATAGTGATGATACTCATAGCGATGACACTCATAATGATGATACTCATAGTGATGATACTCATAGTGATAATACTCATAGCGATGATACTCATAGCGATGACACTCATAATGATGATACTCATAGCGATGATACTCATAGTGATAACAATAACTCATAGTGATAATACTCATAGTGATGATACTCATAATGATGATACTCATAGTGATAATACTCATAGGGATAATACTCATAGCGATGATACTCATAGCGATGACACTCATAATGATGATACTCATAGTGATAATACTCATAGTGATGATACTCATAATGATGATACTCATAATGATAATACTCATAGTGATAATACTCATAGTGATAATATTCATAATGATGATACTCATAGCGATGATACTCATAGTGATAATACTCATAGTGATGATACTCATAGTGATGATACTCATAGTGATAATACTCATAGTGATAATACTCATAGTGATAATATTCATAATGATGATACTCATAGTGATGATACTCATAGTGATAATATTCATAATGATGATACTCATATTGATGATACTCATAGCGATGATACTCATAGTGATGATACTCATAGTGATGATACTCATAGCGATGATACTCATAGCGATGATACTCATAATGATGATACTCATAGTGATGATACTCATAGCGATGATACTCATAGCGACGACACTCATAGTGATGATACTCATAGTGATAATACTCATAGTGATAATACTCATAGCGATGATACTCATAGCGATGACACTCATAGTGATGATACTCATAGTGATAATACTAATAGTGATGATACTCATAGTGATAATACTCATAGCGATAACAATAATACTCATAGTGATGATACTCATAGTGATGATACTCATAGCGATAATACTCATAGTGATAATACTCATAGCGATAACAATAATACTCATAGCGGTAACGGGAAACTTATTGTCATTTGATAGTGATAGAAAATAGAATCAAGAACAAAAATACTCAAAGCTATAATACTCATAATGATGATCATGATACTCATAGTAATAATACTCATAGCGATAATACTCATAGTGATGATACTCATAGCGATAATATTCATAATGATAATACTCATAGCGATAATGAGAAACGTATTGTCATTTGATAGCAACAGGGACTGATATTAAAAGTTACCAATGTTCATGACTATTTGGCATTCCTGAGGAAAACTTAGTACAATTTATAAACATTGTAATCATTGACAAATGCATGCTGTCCACCTTGTTCTAGTCCTCTTCTTACTCTCAGAATAATTTGCTTTACATAAGGCTCAATATAAATTTTATCAATATTACCTTGATGGAAGCATTCTGAGAAAATCCCAGAGATAAGAGGATATTCAGAAGGTCCTCCTTCGGTTGAAAGGCTCCATCTGAGGCTGTGTCCATATTGCAGTGGAGTCGTAAATGTTGGTTGACAAATCTTTTACAAAATAAAAGAGAGAAATAAATAATGTTGTAGATTGCCTGAGCAAGATTTCATTCAGCCCCAATGGATTCCAGGGATTTCATTCAGCCCCTTTGGATTCCAGGGATTTCATTAAGTCCCTATGAATTTCAGGGATTTCATTCAGCCCCTATGGATTCCAGGAATTTCATTCAGCCCCTATGGATTCCAGGGACTTATTTTAACTACAAGGTCCTGTGCCAGTTTATTTTAGTTGGAAATTTTTCTCTGAAAAGTGATTGGCAAATTGGGAAATGATAAAGCCTACATAAAAGGGGAGGCAAATTTTATTCATATGTGGTAACTTTCACAGGGTCCTAAGATACCATTTTTAATTATCATAATTAAAAGAGTTCAGTTATACAGTCTGTTTAGTTTCGGTGGGTTTCGTTTCGGTAGATTTTGTTTTGCACTTTACAGGTACCCGTAATTTTCTAGGGTTTTGAATTTTTTTGCTAACTTTCAAGTAAAATTGATGAAATTTTGTGAGCCACATGGGTGTTGCCGTTTTGTTCAACTATCTGATTCCTCAGCTCTCTCTGTTATCTTAAAATTCCTAGAAGCCACACAAGGGGTTCTGAGTAATCAATTTATTAGTTGCTTCAACAGTTGTTCGACTTTTAAATTTGATTGCCAAAAATACAAGACTCTGATCAATGTGCAATTTGTAAATTAAACACTCAATTTGTTCAACATGAATCTGACATAACAATATTATTGCAACAGTTTTTAGTAAATCTTTATACAGAAAACAGTAGTATGACTAAATTGATGGATGAGCTCACAGGTTTCTTATTCTACAAATGAAAATATTAGACTGTGTTATGTCTTTGAAAAACCTGTAGACGAAATAAATAAACTGTTTGAAAAGTACCACCAATTTTCTCATACTTTCGTTCGTATTTGTTGTTGTTAGGCACTGTTTAAGTTGACTGCATTATATTTGAAATTCCCAATTTAAATGAATAGGTGGATCAAATGCCTAAAATCATGTTGCAATATGTAAAAACAACTTGATCATCTGTAAGCAAATTACCATAACTCCCAAACAAACAGTCTTCTTAAAAAGTTAAAATAGACCATTTTCCAGTTCCATATGAAAACATTTTTAATATTTGGATGTTACTGGGCATTTAGCCCCAGAGAAATATAACAAATAAGAAAATGAGAGAATAATTCAATATTTCCAATTTATGCTACTTTACTATAAATAGGATTATTTACACATGTAATACTTGGGGCAATGCCCCAGGGGCATGCTAATTGAGCACTTCATGCTTCACTCAGTCCAATGGTCACAAAGATTGATTGATTGTATGCAGTCAATGATGTTAAGATTTGCAAACCACAAGCCAATCGGGCAACCATTTTCAGGAAATCCACATGTCCAAACTCAATTTCACTTGCCCAAAGAATAAAAATGAAAGTTGTTGAAAATGAAAGTAAATTATGTGCATGCGAAATCTGTATAATTCAAGACAAATGGGACGAATGACTTTGTTTGTGGCGAGTTATTCTAATTCTATGACTTAAGCATGCACGTAATATTTATTTACTTCCGACTGTCAAATTAAAACTCCGACGGGTAATTTTTTTTACAAGCCAGTCGGACTTGTTGCCAAGCGGATTTTACAAGTCCGACAGGGAAATCACTGGCCACGGGCGTTCAGACTATGGTCGCTAATTTTGCAGACTGTGTATGTATCTTGTTTAATGTCTCTCTCTCTCTCTTGAGAGAGAGAATTTTTCACTCACATGGAAACGTCGCAAAGATTGGTGAAGGGCTGGCTTCGAATTTAGGCCTATGCTTGGTGCTTACGGCCATTGAGCAGTGAGGTTTCTTTAGCGTGCCACACCTACTGTGACATAGGACATCCATTTTTAAGGTCATCTCCGAGGACCCGTGACATTCACACCTGATGCCAAGTGTTTGGTGATGGAACTGTCACTACCTGTTTTAACAACTTAGGTCTGTCACGGCTGGGATTCGAACCCCGGCCTTCCGCATGCGGGGCGAACGCTCTAACCTCTAGGCCACCGCGACAGTCACACTGATACCAGAGATATATATAAGAGAGATTATCAACTCTCCCTAGTCTCATATTATTTAACAGTCAATCATTTTCAAGCAAAAAAATTGCATAAACTAATGCAAATTGTGCATTACATAGATCTTATAATGAAAGATATCAAGTTCAAACCATCCAAAAACGTTTAAGATACAATATTTTTAGTTAGTTGTTTCACTTCGAAGTAAAATTTTGTTACACCGGTCGTGGCATCTCAGTGGTTAGAACGCTCATTTTGTAACCAGGAGGTTATATGGCTGCGTTAAACCCAAGATGTTAAATTAGGTAGTGATTGCTCCTTCACCAAAAGCTCGGCATTTAGAGAATCACGGGTCTTTCGGATATGACCTTAAAAATGGAGGTCCCGTGTCGAGGCAGACATTGGCTTGATAAAGAACACTCAATACTACGACCCAGAGCGCTAAATTAGGTCAAAGTTTGTGGTACTTCACCTACACCTGGTGACGTCTCCAATATGAGTGAAAAGTTTTCGCTGAGACGTAAAAACAATAAATCAATGAAAGTAAAATGAAAGTGAAGTTTCAAAAGGCGATATTTGACTCAAACTCAGCAATATTTCATGATGCAAATAGTTATGATTTGCCTACCTTTTTGTTATTAGAATATCTGTTGATCATCAAATCATATGTTCGATTCTAATTTATGATAAGAGTGAAATAAACTTTTAAAAATCAACACAAACTTATCAAATGATAAATAGGAATTAACAATTCATAGATGAGGCCATTAAGTAAAATAAGTTTAATTATTATTCGAGTGGCTGGTTATGGCGCCACCATCGTCTAAATTACACGTAGTGATAGTCTTACAATACTGATTTGCATTTCGGTTTCCTAACTAGAATCTAGATATGGCTACATCAAAACTATATTTCATTCTCCCTGAGAAACACTAAGTTTACAATTTATAGTGACTTGAGAAACACAAACCGTATAAGATGGGTCCTAGCACAGAAAGGTACTCATCATCATAGGTCAACTCATTGATCAGTATTCAGCAGTTCAGTATCTGATCTATATCATCATGACTGTGGTGTGTCCACAGTGCTATTAATTATAGAAATCCCGATCCCGACTTTTTTTCTTGAGATGGACAATGTGTAGTATGAACAAACATCAGGATCCCTGAAATCATTTCTTTCTTGAATATGACATGTCCAAAATAATAATGATAATAAATAATAAATAAATCAATTTCTGTTAGCAACAACTAAGGGGTGAGGATCACAGGGGCTCGGTTGTCAGATATTGAAAGTTTTGTATTATTTGTTCCCGAATAATAAATTCCTTTTGCATGTTTTGCATTAAAAAAAAGTATTTTTTTTAAATGTACACATGATACACCTTTTTTAAAACCTCTAAAAAAAGCGGATTTTGGTGGTGGATTTTATTTATATAATTTATTATTCGGACACAAATCATGCAAAACTTCAATTTATTATTCGGGAACAAATAATACAAAACTTCAATATCTGACAACCGAGCCCCTGTGGTAAGGATTTGTTAGATGAGGAAAATAATGCTTATAAATTTTAACGCACGGGAAGACGTCCGAAACGGAGGCTTGGAACACAGGTCTCAAAACTCCCACTGGCACTGATCAGGAAACGGAGAGTACAAGCAGTTAAAAGGCAAGTGTAACAGAATATAGGTTAGACACGGATAACTCACCAAGTTTTGAATTATCCAGGAATATTTTGTCTGATATGGAAAACTCTCATAAAGAACTTAAAAACGGACATGCTGAGTTTATAGAGTTGTAAGATTCAGAAAACAACTTGACTTTCTTATTTCCTTTTTTCCCTGTGAAGAATAGCGCCCTGAACAATTCGTCTCCATTCTCTCCTTCTCTCTGCTACGCTGTTGGCCTCTGTGCAGGTCTTTAGTCCAATTTCGTTTCTTTCTCTCTCTACTGTTCTTCTCCATATTTCTTTAGATCTGCCTTTCTTGCGCTTTCCTTCAGAAGTCCATGTAAGTGCTATTTTGGTGTTGTCCATTCTCAAAACGTGCCCTATCCATTTCCAGCTCCTTTTCCTTGCAATAGTATTAATAGGCTTTCATTATACTACTCTTTCCCTCACTGTCTCGTTTTGTACCTTTTTGGGGCCAGTATATCCACAGGATCCTCCTTAGGCTCTTGTGTAGGAAGGTATCCAGGACTTGCTCGCCACCCTTTCCATGTTTCGCTGCTGTAGAGTAGAACTGAGACTACATTGGAATTGAACATTGGAACGTTGGAATTATCCTTGTTTTCTTTCCAATCTGGGAGTTATTCCAGATGGCTGTCAGTTTGTTGTAGGCGGATCTTGCGTGGCCTATTCTCCTGGTGTCTTCTGTGGTACCTCCTTTGGTGTTAATGGTGCCTCCGAGGTAGATGAGGTTAGTAACATCCTCTATCTCTTCTCCTGCAGCTGTAATAGCCTGAGTGTTGTTGACATTAATTCTCATAACTTTGGTCTTTGAGGCGTTGATGTTGAGGCCAGTTGGTTTGGCATGACTGACTAGTTTGTTCACTTTTGTCTGCATTTGCTCTCTGGAACTTGTAAGCAGTGCAATGGCATCGGCATAGTCAAGATCATGTAGTGTTGATGTCAAGTTCCATCTTATGCCTGTTGTGTCACCAGTTGTTGCGTTCTTTATATTCCAGTCAATGACTAGTAAGAACAAGAATCCCGACATGCTGCATCCTTGTTTTACTCCAGATTTGATCTTAAACCAATCTGATGTTCCACTTCCAGTGATGACTGCACACTCGCCGTTAGCATTGAACCAATCTGATGAATTTGTCTGGAATGCGGTAGAGTGTTTCGGTGCACACTGTCAAAGGTTTGTTCAAAGTCTATAAAACCGGTGTATAGGTATGTTCCATTCTATGGCCTGTTCTATAATTTTATTCCTCAGTATAAATATCTGCTCTGTTGTTCCTCTTCCAGCTCTAACTCCTGCTTGTTCGTCTCGGAGGTGTTGGCCTACTTCTTTTACAAGCCGTTGGACTGATCTTTCCCCATTATCTTTGCTATTGTTGGTATGAGTGTTATGCCTCTCCAGTTTCCACATTTTGTTAAACTTTCTTTGGTAACTTCAGGATCAGTCCTTATCTCCAGTCTGTTGGCACTTCCTCTTCAGTTCAGACCTTTCATATCAGTTCCTGTATTTGTATCATGATCATTAAGGATGCTGAAGCGATATTTCACTTCGATGCTAGATTTCTCTCTTATTTGTGTAATTTCGAGCTCAGACGTTTCATATCGTTTGGATATTTTCTGGGCTCGTTAATTTTTTTTTGCAATCTGAGTCTGCTCTTTGTGACAAGCAGCTTGTGTCACTTGCTATGTCTGCACCTCTGCATACTCTCATATGTTGTATTTCCCGTTGATGGCTATCTGGTCTTTGGGTTCTCCATTTGGGGATGTACATGTCTGTAAATGTATACTCTTGTGTGGAAACATGGTAGATGTGATGGTTAAGTTGTTAAGTGCACAAAACGATGCGAGTCTCTCCTTGTTGTCATTTCATTTACAACGGACTCAATCTATACCTACAATGCCTTTCTATCTATCCAGTTGGCTTTCAACTTTTGCATTGAAATCTCACTAACAGAAGGTCGTGGCGAGGTGTTGAGTATACGACTTTCTGAAGTTGCTCATAAAATAATTCTTTACTCTCCTCTTCTGTATCATTGGTCGGTGCGTATACCTGAATAATTGTGGTTTTGATGTGTTTTGAACAGGATCGGGCAGTGATGATCCTGTCGCTAACTGGTTTCCATTTGTCGAGTGACGTTGTATCCTTCGACATCGCTATTACAATACCGTTGCTGTGATGACCGTCTGCTCTTCTGGAGTATATGATGGTCTCTTCTGTTTGGCTTTTGGTTTTTTCTGACCCTGTCCTAAGATGTATAGATGGTGTCTCCCCATTTCTCTCATGACTTGTGTTGTATTTCCAGTGGCGTATATGGTTCTGACCTTCCATGTCACAATCCTCCTAGTAACTTTGGGGTTGATCAGTGATTCATTCAGCGTACGAACTTCCTTGTGGCTTTGGAGGCATGGCATATCAAGGTGTATGGTTTGGAGAAGATAACAACAAATTCCAAACCTGTAGATTTTAGTAGAATTTCAACCTTATTGAAAGGAATATCGGACAAACACAGCCAAGAGAGATAGTGACATTGAACTATTGATTGACACAGACTGCTGTAAACTTTTACCAGTGAATATTGCAAGTACTGGCTATTGTGTGAGGGTAAGTCATCCATTGTTGAAATTGTCTGTTATCCCAAAAGATGCTCGCATCAATCATCTCTGTCTGTGATCGATATAAACGCAATGTAGTTCATCGATACGAAATCTCTAAAGGGTCATTTGGACAGATTGGAAACATGTATATTGAAAGTCTGGGCATATATTGCAACCCAAAGTGTAGAGGATGTCGATGTGGTTCATGTATCGTCGGTGGTGAAAGGTTTACAATACAAGATGAACACGAATTGCATAGATAGAGTCAGGATTGAGATGGGATATATTTGGGAAATGTTGAACAGTAGCATACACATAGAGACAATATCAAAGCAACGATCCCATCATTCTACCAAACAACATCAAAGCAGCATTTCGACGATTGAAATCAGTTTGAGAGAGGCTCAGGCATAACAGACACAAATAAAGGATATGATACATAGGAATCCAGAAAGGAAGGTGATAAACATAGAAATGATATAATATGAAAGACTTGTACACTACATTTCACATTCTGAGGTTCTAAAACCAGTATCCGGGTCAGTGCCTCTTCGAATTACATTTATTCCGTGGGGATCCGGGTTAGAATAGATCCCCAGTACCCTTGCTTATCGTAAGAGGGGACTAAATGGGGCGGTACTTCGATTGAGACCACAAAAAACCGAGGTCTTGCGTCACAGCAGGTGTGGCACGATAAAGATCAATCTTTGCTCAAAGTCTGTATGCGCCGAGCATAGGCCTACATTTTGTAGCCCTTCACCGGCAATGTTGACGTCTTCATATGAGTGAAATATTCTCGAGAGGGACTTTAAACAATATTTATTCAATCAATCAATCATTGTTGAAACAGATCGTTGATATTCACACGGTAATATACTTGTATAAAGCATGTTACTGTATTTAGAACTATCGACGAAACAATCAAATTTAACCGCGTTATTTCGCTTCAAAGATGAGAATGACAATGCTGATCTTAGGGGAGGGAAAAGACATAAGGAAAATGACAGGCCTGCGTTTCAAGCCCTGAAAATTCATTCCACCACCTGCATTTTACGAAGGGTGGTTACTGATATACACATCGTTAGAACATGTGTCTAATAAAGTTACTTGGTCTATTCTTTTTTAAGAAAAAGAGAGAAAGTTAATGTTAGCTAAATGTCACGAAACGCTTCGCGTACACTCTGCAACACAGTACAATTTGAAATGATGAAGAACCCCGAAGCTGTAGAATACATACCACAAACTCCTTGATGAAAATTATGTGTCAAGAGAGTCAGAATAGCAGTGAGGATTGGACAAAAGTCTATCCTTAGATACCATGCTGGATTGAATATCTTAAAGGCCTCTTTGAACTTGAACTATTATGGATACCACGGGCTGTTCAACCAGAAATCGTTTATGGAAAACCGATCTCGATATTATCCTCTGATGACAGCAACCTTACATTTGGATTATGTGCCTACATCGTATGGAATTTGCATGGGACACATTCTTTGCTGGACCGTTGATGGCAAAAAATCGTAATGCTCTCACAAGACGATTTACTATACCCAGAGTAGAACCGAGTGGAGATTTGATGTTTGCTCGCCTTCGTGAAAATTGTTTTAATAATTTTGGATTTTTCTTTGAAAAAGTTGTTCATCTTGTGGATTCCGCAACTTAAAGAGCGCAGATTCAAAACAAGACCCATGGATTTGGAAGATTTATTGCATATCTAGTCAAAAACTTGTAAATCTGACTGTATTTGATATCTTCAGATCCGAATCCTGCAGATATAACAAGTAAATCTACACCTCCAAGTCTTATTTACAAGGATTTATTGTGATAGAGGGTTGAATCTTTTAAAGGAATGACTCATTAAACAAGATGCACATTTTTTTTCGACAAATAATATCTCTTCAGTAATGCTCAAGCCGAAATTTTGGAAATTCGAAATAACAATAAACTTGCAAAAGGTAAAAGGAAAACTTTCCAAAAGTTTAGCTATTGCATTCCAACTCACGTATTCCAACATACTTTTCCATATAGATAATTATTTCAGCCAACATAATTAGTTAGTTCAAGTTTAATTTTCATTGTCCATAGGCATTACAATTATCAATTTGGTGTGTTATATCAAGTCGACAGGGATATGCATGCAATTAAATTTTATCATCTAGTTAAATTCGGTATGTAAAGAACGGCAAAACAATTGTTATGAAACACGTCAGACAACAGTCGACCTAATTTGCAAATCAGATCTTTATATCGACCATAGAATTAGCAAACTACTGACTTTAAGCGAGACTGTTAAGACTCCCTGTAACATCAACTTGTTTTTCAGTGACCTACGTCGATTTAAAAATTGATCATTCGTAGAACGTGATCTTGTATATCGTGTCAATTGAGAGACATAAGCACCTTATGCAGGTGATAACAGAATATTGCTACATAAATATGGGAAGTTGACGATCGAAAACCTTGTCATCATGTTGAGTTGTTAGTTTGCCCTCAACATCTATATTCAACCGGTCGCGATAGCTCAGTTGTAGATTGTTCGTTTTGTAACCAGAAGATCGTGAATTCCAGCCTCACTCGTGTCATGGGTGAATCAAACCTAAGACGTAATCATACAAGTTGTGATTGCTCCTTCGCCAAACGCTCGGCATTTAGAAGTGAGAATCAGAAATCTTTCGGATATGGCCTTAAACGGAGGTGCCGTGTCGAGACAAGTGTTGGCATATTAAAGAACTCTCACTGCTACAACATAGAGCGTTATGCAGAGGTCTAACTTTGTGGTACTTCACCTACAGGCGGTGACATCTCAAAGTGAGTGAATCAATCTCGACGGTAACGAAAACAAATAACCAACATCTATGTTTAATGAAATCTCTACATATGGAAGTATCTGTATTTATACCGGAATTCTCATAAGGCAGTTTTTATTCAAAAGCTTCTACAGAAGAACGAAATCTCTAGATGTGGCCTTCAACTCGACATTTCAATGAAAAGTGAAGATAACGAACATTGATCAATCTCAGAAATCCTATAAGCAATACAAAATAGAGAGTTGGGCAAACACGGACATCTGCATATACTAGAGGTGGGATCAGGTACCTAGGAGGAGTAAGCATTCCCTATCGACCGGTCACAGCCGCCGTGAGTTATCCGTAGTCAAAATCAGTGTGTCAAGAACGGCATAACAATCGTCATGAAAAACGTCATACAGCATTTTAACCCAATGATAGGTTGCTAGATCGTTATAACTACGATATAATTTGCGAAATGCTGACTTTAAACGAGACTGTTGGAACCTCTGCACCATCAACTTGTTTCTCAGTAGCCTGTTGCGATTTAAAAACTGACCATAAGCAGAACAAGCTTTTACATATCGAACCAGTTGAGATATAAACACCATATACAGGTGATAATGAAATATAGCTCGATAAATTGGCCACGTTTTATCAAAAGCCTCCGTGGCGGAGTTGTTAGAGCATCGCGCTCAAAATCACATGGCCTCTCACCTCTAGTCGGCTCGCGCCGGTAAGTGAGAAAGTTTTTTCCAGTTTACTTTCGGTAGGTAGGACGGTGGTCGCTTCCCAGGTACATTGTATCTGGGTTCTCTCTTCCACCAATAAAAAACTTGGCGCCACCAGGTAACTGAAAAATTGTCGAGTGTGGCGGAAAACATCAATCCATCATCATCATGCTCAATATACACTGTACAGCAGTGAACTCAAAATAAAAGACACCACAGAGTCTTCCACATCTGCTTCATACTTATTGAACGTAGATAGTGGTAAACTAACCACTCATATTTATGACAAAAGGGACTTCAGCTTTTCCATTGTGAACTTCCCATATTCTATTGCCACCTGCATATAGTGTTTATGCCTCTCAACTGATTTAATACGCAGGCGCTTGCTTTGGGTATGGCTGCCCTGTAAATCGAGGCAGGCCACAAATAACTATGTCCTTGCTTTTCTACAGTAGATGCTTTTGTATAAACATGTTTTCAGGCAATTTACACTCTAAATCATGTCTTTTGTAAAACTTGATACCCGATTTTAGTCCTACCCTAACTCCTTGATCCATGAAAAAAGCACCATACATTCATAAAGTTTCAAAATTGATACGAGTTAGTAAGGTCCTGCTATTCTTAGAAATATTCTTTTCTTCAAATGCTTTATATTCTCATGTATATATAGTGGATATGAAATGTGAAGACAACGAACAGTGAACAATCTCATAACTCCTATAAGCAATACAAAATACAAAATAGATAGTTGATACCTATGTAAAACTTTAATCGGCAAACACAACAAAAATCAACGGACCGAGACGAAATTTGAACTTGATCTGTAACTTATTATGGAAAAGCAATGCACCTAATGCAAGGTGAAGATAACGAACAGTGATCAATCTCATAACTCCTACAAGCAATACAAAATAGATAGTTGGGCAAACACGGACCCCTGGACATACCAGATGTGGGATTAGGTGCCTAGGAGGAGTAAGCATCTCCTGTTGACCGGTCACACCCGCCGTGAGCCCTGAATATCAAATGAATATCGCAAGCACAAAAACTGATAATTTAAGTCGAAAGATCATAACTTAGTGAAAAATCATTGAACCGAGGTAATATTCGAACTTGATTTGTAACTTATTATGGTAAAGCAATATACCAAATATGAAATAAATATCTGCAATAACAGAGAAAAAAAGTGCTACAGAAAACTGATTTGCCGGACTGACGGACGGACGAACGGAGTGCAAACCTTAAACCCCCTGTCGACCGCTCACACCCGTCGTTAGCCCTATATCTTGATCAGGTAAACGGAGTTATGCGTAGTTTCTCATATTCACCTCTGGTGTGTCCAGGTGTCTGTGTTTGCCCAGTTCATTAAATTTGCATTGCTTAAAGGAGTAATGATTGATTGATCACTGTTCGTTATCTTTACCTTTCATTCATTCAACTTTCCTTTTTAATATATATATATATATATATATATATATATATATATATATATATATATTATATATACACCTCAAAAAAGGATTTCAATTTGTTTAGGTAAATGAAAGGTGAAAAAAAAACCCGAATAGTAATAAATCTCATATCTCTTATAAGCAACACAAAATATAGAGTTGGGCAAACACGGACCCTTGGACACACCAGAGGTGAGATCAAGTGCCTAGGAGTAAGCATTCCCTGTCGACCAGTCACACCGGCCGTAAGTCCTATATCGTGATCAGATAAACGGAATTATGCGTAGTCAAAATCAGTGTGCCAAGAACGGCCTTACAATTTGTCATGTCAGACAGCAATTGACCTAATGATAGGTTGTATTGGCAAACTAAATCATTAGAACGACCATAGAATTTGCGAAATGCTGATTGTAAACGAGACTATTGAAACCCTTGCACCATCAGCTTGTTAGTCAGTAGCCTACCTCGATTTAAAAACTGACCGCAGAAATTTTTTTCGCGTATCGAATCAGTTGAGAGATGTAAACACCATATGCAGGTAATAATGGAATATTGTTACATAAAGATGGAAAGTTTACGATGGAGAAGCTGAAATCATCCTGTTTGTCATCAAGTTGAGTTGTTAGTTTACTGTTGATATCTACTTTGAAGAAAATATTTCAAAATAAAGGATTATCTCCCTCATGCATAGCTCTTATCCTTGGACGAATTTGGCTCCACTTTTTTGGCACGCTGTTTTTGTCTATATTTAGCTCTAAAACTTCATAGTTATTTCGGATTTCAAACACTTCGGTTGAGGATCACTGAAGAGACATTATTTATCGAAATGCGCATCTGGTGCATCAAAATTGGTACCGTATAAGTTTTACATAAGTATGAAGCAGAAGTGGACGACTCTGTGGTGTATTTTATTTCGAGCTCATAGGGATATATCGAATCGACATATGAGTGAAAATTATTATTGTTGATAGCTAAAACGTTTCGGTACATGTATATCTAAGTGTCGAATTGAATGCCACAGGAAGAGTTTTGTTCTTGTCAAGTAGTTTTTTTTAAAAAAAAATTCTGCTTAATAGGAATATAAAAACAGATTACATGCATACTATGTATTGGTTGCAGTTGACAAAGCTTGTAACAACATTATTTTTAACGAACTTGGCTTTAATAATATATTTGGTACTTTAAATTGTAATTCAAGTCCGCTTTCAAAAAATGAAATTCTTCAAAATTATGCTTCTGGTATAATGACATTTTGCTTAGCCGAACATAAAATATTTCCTATTCTATTATCAAAATAAATTACAAAGATATATTTAGATGGCGACAATGATATCTAATTTCGAAGAATTAAAGTCAGTGAAAACGAAATAAGAATTAAAGAATTTAATTACAAATCCAAATTTTTTGACACAGAAAGAACCTTTTATGTCCTTTGCGGGTTCACTTTTCCATCTACCATGAGCTTTAGATAATATATTTGAATTGGCTGCAGCAGTGGCGCCACCAGATCTGAGAGAATGTACACCGAATCTATTTCTATCTAGATTTCAGAATGATTTCTCTTAAACATATATAAGATAAAGGTTTATTAGTTGTTGAAAGGTTATAAGTATTGCTCAATTTGAAGTGTCTCAAAGACCTAAATATGAATTGATTTGAATCACACGGAATGCTCGCCAAATCAAGATAGTCTGTCAAACATTGTACGGGACACATAGTTGATTGAGTTTTTGCTATGTATATAATGTTACCTCTTCTATATACGTCGGTCTTTGATCTTCTGATTTTGATATCCACGTGTGTTGGAAGAAAATTTATATCAGATCTTCGTATGTCGCTCAACTCTCTCGCCCTGAAAAACCCTGCGCATCCAAGCACAAACAACAGTCTAGTACGTAAATGAGATAAATCAAATGAGTTGTTTTATTTTTAAACTGAACGCTTTCTGCATGATCTCGATGGAGATGGGTTCTTTTGTGTTTATTGAATATTTGGTATGGATTCGAGACGCTCCCTCAAAAGTCATTTTAACAAGTTTATCACTACATGGATTAGGAAATAAATTTTTCTCGTGATACCATGGTACCGCATAAATAACTGAAGTGATAATCGAAAAAGATGATTTTGTCTCAACGAGATGGGAAATAAAGAGAGACACTATTGCGGGCGTTGCTGGAAGAAATGATAATTCGTGAGAACTGCACCAATTTTGAAATTTTGAAAAATAATTTCTGCAAAGTTGCATTGGATTTTGAAGTGTTGATCAATTCTGGGATTCTTCTAGCTAACGATGCGATGTATTTTTCTTCATGACCTCTCAATTCTGTTCAATGAGAATGGTTTAAAAACTGAAAACATGAAAAAACAGGAGTAACAAATTGTAAGTGTAATAGTTTAATCAAAGAATTCGTAATTATTTATAATGTATATAGGTGCATGTAATATGCTTGTAGATTTCATTATACAATATACGAATAAAGTCCAAGGACCTCAGCACAAAAAAAAAAAAAATAAGTCAGTACACGAAAATTCATACCACATTGCAAAAATTTGCTCTCAGCCACTTCAGTTTTCAGTTCTCGATATAATACATATATCAAAACTAGCTCTCAACATTTTGCTTCATCTATCAATATATTAAATCCTAATGTCCAATCCACAAAATGGTTTTCAGCCATAAACATAGCTCTAAGCCATCAATTCATACATTACACTTTGATCTCAGCAAAACTAATAGCTCTCAGCTATTCTAAATATATAACAAACGTATATCAGACGTGGTTCTCAGCCATATTGATATATATATATATATATATATATATATATATATATATATATATATATATATCTCCAAAATTGAAATAGAGTCTCAGTAATCGGATACTAATATTTTATATATAATATATATATCATACAGCAAACGTAATTCTCAAACTCAGCTCTGAGCTGAGAAAGTAATTTTAAAAAATGAATCACTGAAAACTTACTTTCAACACCAGAACATTCGATAAAATCCTGACCCTGGCAAAAACACTTTCTTTGTGTGATCGTGCTTTGAAAAAAAAATCTTGGTTTAGCGTATTCTACAAATTCGATCACAAAATGTTTGAATTTACGGTCCGAGTTGACCAACATAGGCCAAAAAAGAGAGGACGTCCATTTAGGAACGATGAATGTACCGAAGGCTTTACACAACTGTAAATGAACAATATCATTAGGAGTAAGAGAAACAGGGGGAACAATCCAAGAATTGAAATTTGCTCAATTAAACACAAAAGCGTCAACCCCTGAAGTATCAGGTCTCCAATACTTACTGTAAAACTTTCTATGTTTGAAATTGTTGCAATCGGCAAAAAGATCTATATCATATGATCCCCATTTTCGATTGAAAAAAAAATTAAAAATATTGTCTGATATGTCCCAATCAACAAAATCAAATGTTTTACTATAACCATCAGCACCATAATTTTCACCTCTAGGAGTCCAACCAACTTTTAAAGTTGTACGATTACGAATACAAAAACAAAAAATATTCCAAGCAATATTATGAAGGTCTTTTTTCATGCTACCTGCATTGATTATTTTCTGAACGTTTTAATTGTCGGTTTTATTACTAATTTTGTCTGACGATGACAATAGTGCAATATCTACAGCTTTCATTTCTCTCCATGTCGAGCTTTTGGACGCCTCCTCCGAATTCCACATTTTATGCACAATACTGTTTACAATCTCTCCAATAAAACCGGCTGCTGCATGCTTGCTAGCATCTGTGTAGATGATCCTCTCTGGTACAAAATGTTCTTTAATAAAACATTTAGATGGTAAAGAATTCAAATTAAATAACCAAAAGTTAGGATCGTTCACTACTTCGTCTGTAAGATAAATACTATGATCCCAAGACATCGAATTTGCTATTATCATTTGCACAACTCTGATCATAATAGAACAAATGTTGCCTAAAGATGGTTGTAAAGCGATTATGTTTCCAGCTATACTTGCGAGAATGCGTGGAGTTATTTTAGGTGAAAATAAAACGTCCCTGATATTGCCCAATACTTTATCAATTTTTACTTTGGGGAATAAAAAGCATACCTTGGATGGAATCCCAAATAAACCCCAACCATTCCATACATTGACAAGGATTCCAGATATTTTTTTCTTCATTCACCCTAAAACCTGCTAAACTAAGATCTGCTTTTACAGCTGAAGACATAACCCTATATGAAAATACATCAGATGGCATTAATTCCACTTTTGGTAATCATACTTATACTCCAACTGCTCTTTCAAAAGATGAACTTCTTCAAAACCATGCTTCAGTTTTAGACACATTTAATATCCCAGTCAATGGGTCGAATGAATATGAGTTACCATACCTATACTGGATTCCTAAACTACATAAAAGCCCTTACAAACAAAAATACATTGCTGGATCCAGTAAGTGCTCTACCAAGCCCCTATCTTTGCTCCTCACGAAAATGTTAACATCTGTGAAGGAGAAACTTCAAACTTACTGTGCGACTACATATGCCAGAAGTGGTTTTAATCAAATGTGGATTCTACAAAATTCTAAAGAACTTCTAGTAAATTTGAAATCACAGAATTTTTCCTAAATCAATAACATTAAAACCTATGACTTTTCAACACTATACACGACCATTCCTCACGATAAATTAAAGACTAGACTTTTTGACATCATAGACAGTTGCTTCTTCAACAAAAACAGAAAACGGAAATATTCATATCTAGTGATCAGTCATTCAAAAACTTACTTTGTTAAACACCACTCTGATTCCACGCACAGGTACTCTGAAGTTGAAATAAAAGATATGCTAGAGTTTCTCATTGATAATATCTTCATGGTCTTTGGTGATCAGGTCTTCCAACAGTCTGTTGGAATTTCCATGGGCACGAATTGTGCTCCTTTGTTGGCTGACCTGTTTCTATATTCATATGAAGTAGAATTCATTCAAAAACTTCTACGCGAGAAGAAAAAATCTCTCGCTGTGGCCTTCAATTCGACATTTAGATATATCGATGACGTTTCGTCTATTAACAATAATAACTTTCATTCATATGTCGATTTGATATATCCCTGTGAGCTCGAAATAAAGGACACCACAGAGTCGTCCACTTCTGCTTCATACTTAGATATTTTATTGAAAGTAGACATTAACGGTAAACTGACAACTCAACTGTATGACAAACGGGATGATTTCAGCTTCTCCATCGTCAACTTCCCATATTTATGTAGCAATATTCCATTATTACCTGTATATGGTGTTTATATATCTCAACTGATTCGATATGCAAGAGCTTGTTCTGCGTATATTCATTTTTTGAAATCGAGGTAAGCTACTGACAAACAAGTTGATGGTACAGGGGTTTCAACAGTCTCGATTGAAGTCAGCATTTCGCAAATTCTATGGTCATTGTGGCGATCTAGTTCGTCAATACAACCTCGCATTGGGTCAAATGCTGTCTGACGTGTTTCATACCGATTGTTAAGCCGTTCTTGGCACACTGATTTTGACTGCGGATGACTCCGTTTGCCTGATCAGGATATGGGGCTCACGGCGGGTGTGACCGGTCAACAGGGGATGCTTACTCCTCCTAGGCACCTGATCCCACCTCTGGTGTGTCCAGGGGTCTGTGTTTGCCCAACTGTCTATTTTGTATTGCTTATAGGAGTTATGAGATTGATCACTGTTCGTTATCTTCACCTTGCATGCTACACAAAATCCGTCATCTAAATATATAACAATTTCGTAACCTTTAGATCTCCAATATTTCAACAAAGGTTTAAGAAGCTGGGTAAAAACAAAAGGTGCAGAACTCAAACCAAACGGAAGTACAGTAAATGAATAATAAATATTGTTTCAACAAAAACTTAAATATTTATGATGCGAAGGATCTATATCCAAATGATGGTAACCGCTTTTTAGATCAAATTTAAACTTATAATCTCCTATATTACAATATTGGACGGCGCTATTAATACCTTCTAACTTAAATTTGTTTTTGTGTAAACATGCGTTAACATGTCTGAGATCCAGAATGAGACGTTTATTTCCATGAGAATGTACTGACACTGTAAGAGGGTTAACTATAGCCGGAATGCATTCCGTCTTAATAATAAGTTTCTTGTCTAAAAGACTGGAGTTCATTTTCTACAAATTCAGCATTGTCCATAGCAGACTTGTTGTTACGTAAATAAACGGGTTCTGGAAGACAATAAAAAGGAATACTGTAACCATATCGAATGGTATCAATTATGTATTGATCGGCACTTTTTTATCTTCCCCAAAACGAAATGTGTTTGGCTAAACTGCCTTTCACGAGATGTAATGGAGTATCATTGGAAAAAATATCAATTACCGATTCAGAATCTGGAATTTTCTGTAGAGGGGCTGGTTTGCGTTGCAGTTGGTTTTGCCATAGACTGGTTTCTTTTCTTGAGAGGGCAGTTGACACTCCAGTGTCCGAAGCCGTTACAGTAAAGGCATTGGTCTGGCTGTGTTCTATAAGGCTTTAGTTGAAACGTTCCGTTGTTGAATTCCCCAACTTGCTGGTAGTATGGACCATAGGGAGAATATCTGGGTTACTGAAATAATTTGCTAGAGCCACGAAACTTATTGTTCTTATCAGTTCTTTTCTTTTTAGCCCTAGCCTCAGCTTGGCGAAGTCGAGAACTCTTTTCCGAATTTTCTGTGATCGGGTCATCTTTATATTCACGAGCTACATCCCAACTATACTTGTCGGCTATCTTTAAAATCTTTTTCTGCTCTTTAATTTTGATTATTAATTTGTTTATAGTGTCTTTAGCAGTTCTCAGTTCAGAGAGGTTGATAAAATTTATAATTGTACCTCTCGCGATGATGGTCGACATTGAAATCCGGGGCGTTTTCTCTTGTCTGAGTAGACAAGTTTCTTCCGTCGAACTCCCTTAAAAGTAACTTCTTATTTTCTGCCAATGCTGCGTCCAATTTAAACTAAAACAATTGAAAAGCTTCGGCATTGGATAGGTCTGTTGAAACAGTAATTTGGCTTCTAAGTTCGGGTCTGACTCCTACATGCTGAGTGGATAAATTTGATTCATGGGTATCAATAAACTGATCTCGGGCTGCCCGGGTTGCCACGTGGAGAGCTTGCTTCGGAATCGGACATCTGAAAGAGCTTACTGGTCGTAGCTAAATTGTCGAATGATATTCAAAATTCAAACACGAATTTAAATATCCTGATGGACAAATAACTGCGAATAATAAAGTAGTACCCGATATAATACAATGTAACAATACGCTCAATGAATAGCAAAATGCTGACAGTACAAAATCAATCAAGTAGAACAATGAAAAAAGGTTATAGTCCAGTCAAATTAAAAATTTAACTTTACCTAATTGCAACAGAATTTTTATTAATACAGACATGATGTATAAGTAAAAAGGAATATCTGATCAAAAATCCACCGATTTCTATCGAGCCGTTTCAGAGAATTCAAAATAATTATTTCGCGTAATATTTGTTCAAAACCGATGTCCTGAGTGATATTCCATACTTGATTTTCCATTGCGACGTCATGAGTGTATGACGTAAACAATACATGAAATGATAACAATGTACGGAGATAATGGATAAAATGCCGATTCCTTTGAGTGTTCCTCTATATATTGCATTTCTAACAGGTAAGTAAACTTACTATCAATCAAATTTTCACAAATTGCCTTGATTACACCAAATATTCACTCAAAAATTCAATGTAATTGCTGATTTTATTCTCGTATTTACATTAGGCCAAATGCATTTACAATACAACTTAGAACGTTGTAATGTATTTTGTTGTCTCATATCTAAGATAAACAAATAAATAAAACGTTTATTTATGCATTATGAATGCAAATACGTAACAATGATGAAGCAATACAGTATTTATGTCCATGCCGTTCTGGTCAATTTTTCAAAGTATGGAACGCCGTTTATGTTAAAATGTTAGCATTTTAAAGGAATGTGTTTTTTGGTTGTTTTTTTAATTTTTTTTATCAATACCTAACGATATTTTTCAGCTATGGCATCAACTGGAGAATTGTGCATCATTTGCTGTGAAACTGTGTCTTGTTCAGAACGACAAATTTTGACGGAAAAGGGAAGTCTGGGCTTGAATAATGCCAGTCAAGAGCGTCAAGGAACAATATATTCCAAACCTGGTGATGTAGTTCATCAACAATGTAGAAGGAATTTTACAGATAAAAGAAGAATTTTACAAGCTAAAAGAAAACAAACATATGAGACAGACAATATGGATGCAGTGGAGCTACGATCCAAAAGCATTTTTGACTTAAAAAATCATTGCATATTTTGTTGCAAGCCAGCCAAAGTTAATAAGCAGAAACGGGGAAATGACGTTTATCCTGTTCGAACTATGGACTTTCACAGCAAAATATTACAAGTATGCATTGAACGAAATGATTCATGGGGAAATCAAGTCAAAGGTCGCATACATTCTGTGAATGATTTACATGCGTCAGATGCGATATATCATCAGCCTTGTAGCATCAATTTTCGGACACTGAAACAGCTTCCAGTCCACAGCTCTTTTGAAGAACCACGTCGGAAGAGGCGCTCTCTTGGAAGGCCTGTGAAAGATACTTGTAAAATTGCGTTTGAGGAAACTATGAAATATTTTGAGGAAAATGACGATGAACAAATGACAATTGACAAATTAGTAAGAAAAATGTCTGAGCATTGTAACGATCCGTACTCAGTCAAACATATGCGTCAAAAATTGATACGGCCAAAATATCATAATTACAAGTATCAATGGTAAGCCAGATGTTGTCACTTTTCGCTACACAGCCAGATATATTCTGCACGAATTTTTCAGAGAATCCAAAAACGGAGAAGCAGAAAACAAAGATGCTATTATTAAAGCTGCAACGAAAATAATACGATCAGAAATTAAATCAATGAATGTATCAAAACAAGCATATCCCAAGCCATCAGAAGTTGAATGCCTTCAACAAAACCTTAGTTTTCTTCCAGGTGGACTTGGGGCTCTTCTCCAAGGAATTTTCTCAGAAGAAAAACATCCGTTAAAAATTGCTTCAATTGGACAAGCTATTATTCAAGCTGTGCGCCCAAGGGTGATTATAGCACCATTACAGTTGAGCCTTTCAGTACAACTTCACCAACATTTTGCTTCAAAATACCTTGTTGACACTCTCAACAAAATGGGATTCTGTTCCTCATACAGTGAAGTGCAAAAGTTTGAGCCCTGCGCAGCTCTAGTTGAATGGAACTTCCGATTTGATATACCTGCGGAGTCTTGTATGCAATTTATCGCCGATAATGTTGACCATAATTCTAATACAATAGACGGTCACAATACATTTCATGGTATGGGGATCATGTCAACAGCCACCCCAGGTTTCTTCAACAATAAACGTGTTCCTAGAGTCGATGTTTCAAGAGACTCGATATTAAATTTAGGAACAATCGACATAAAAATCTACAGGAAAGCTTTGGAGTTGCAAGAAGTGAAATTTGACGAGCTTCAAAGCCTTCGTCACATCGACAAGTATCATCACTTGGATGTCTTATCACGGATAATTAAACCACTAAAGTCTCCAACGCCATCGTGGTCAGGATTTATGCAAATGTTGCACAAAGGTGATCATCCCGGAAAAACATCAATGGTGTTTTTTCCAATGATAGATTTGGAACCTGGAGATATGTCCTGTATATATTCAACATTATTGTTTGTCACAGGTGAAGCCGAAAAATACGCAAGAGTTCCAATTGTCACGTTTGACCAGCCACTGTACTGGAAATCTGTTATCATAATCAGAAATGAATCAAAAGATCATGTGCTACGAAACATCGTATTACGCCTCGGTGGGTTTCATTTACAGATGAGTTTTCTGGGATCCATTGGTCATTTCATGGCAGGTTCGGGTCTAGAGGAAGTCCTTGAAACAGTATATGCTCCTAACGCAGTTAAACATATGCTCAGTGGTAAAGCGGTATCAAGAGCTCTTCGTGGTCATTTTTTAGTGGAATCCGCCCTTAGCAGCATCGTGATCAAAAAAGCCTTTGGAATTGCTGAAGATCTACAAAACAGTGACACTTGTAATTCAAACAAGGACCTCAAAGAAGTGCAAGAAATATATGAGGACCTTCTGAAGGGGAACATAACAATCGTTGAAGCTGTACGTAATGCAGTTTTTGATAGAATAGAAAGTGTACTCTCCAATTATAAGGATTTACTATCAGAATGCAGAACGGCAAATTTATGGTTCCAGTTTCTTGAAATGATTGATCTTGTCCAGAAATTTATCAGAGCGGAAAGAACAGGTGACTGGCTGCTTCAATTAGACACCGTTCAAAGAATGCTGCCATATTTTGCCGCTTCTGGACACAATTTGTATCTTAAATCCGCTCACATCTACCTTTCCGATATGCAGAAGCTTCAATCATCACATCCCTTGATATATGAATCTTTCTTTTCTGGGAAACATATGATAAGAAGATCAGATCGTTTTTGGGCCGGTATCTGGACAGACCTGACAATTGAGCAAGTTCTCATGAGAAGTCTAAAGACATCTGGTGGTCTCACAAGAGGGCGAGGTATAACAGAGTACCAACGAACTCTGTGGGTCTTATCTTCTCCCTTGTGTGCCGAATTCAGTCTTGCAATGCAGACCCTTACAGAGACATTGTACACATCTAGTGAGCAGCATAAAGACACATCTCATTCGCGCATGAATAGAGATGAAATCGATACGACCAGAATTTTAGCTTATCTGGAAGAGAGTGCACCTTTCCAAGAAGACCTCAAGGATCTTCGTGGTTTACACGATGGTGTAACAGCTGAATCAAATGTCAATGTTGACAAAAGTCTTGAGATTGGTAGGCAGGTTATTCAATCAATGGTCGGAAAAGATGCAATGAAACATGTTTTCAAAAGGAAGGATCATGCAATCACCCTAACATCAAAACACTCATTTAAAGTCGATGATGGAGATAGTGTCAATGTGGATCCACAATTGATGTTTCAACGTCTCAGTGCTATTGCTAAAGATAGTTATCCGGACTTGAGTGAAGTTTTCAGATACGAACTGACAAGTATTCCACCAGCACTTTTTGATAGTTCAGGTCTTCTGAGAGAAGCTAGCAAAAGCCAACTTGCAGATTCTATTTGGTCAACAGGTGATTGCAGTAGCGATGGCGCATCTCTAAATAAATGTTCTACATTCGTACTTGATGGAGGATCTCTGCTACACAGGTTTAACTGGCCACAGAAATCAACTTTCGAACAAATACTGACGATCTACGTGCAATATGTCACCCACAAATTTACAAATGCCTGTGTTGTATTTGATGGCTACAACAACGCACAATCAACCAAGGATCTCACCCATCAGAGAAGATCAAAGGGTTTACAATCTAGGAAGACTATATTCAGCGAATCTACTGTGTGCACCGCGAAAAGAGAGCATTTTCTGTCAAACAAAGAAAACAAGAAAACATTTATTCAAATGCTGTCTACAAGACTCCGAGAAGCCGGTTGTGAAGTAATACAATCTGAAGCAGATGCAGACCGTACTTTGGTTTTCACAGCTCTTCAGAAAGTGAGAACTCAGTCCGTTGCTTTAGTTGGCGAGGATACTGATTTGCTCATACTATTACTTTATCATGTAGAGCCTGATATCGAAAAGGAGTTATTCTTTTATTCCGACAAGCAAATGAAAAACCATCGGATTTGGAACATATATAACACAAGACAGATTCTGGAAAAGACCTATGTCAGTGTCTCTTAGTGATGCACGCTTTGACGGGATGTGATACAACATCCAGGCTGTATGGAATCAGTAAACATGTCACACTCAAGAAGATGAAGGCAAATTTATACTTTTATATAACAGCCAGTAAGCCTTTCCTAGATAAATTTGCCTCTGTCACTAATTTGGAGCAAGTTGGAGAGGAGATGTTGGCGTCATTGTATGGGGCATTACGAGGAGAAAGTTTGGATATTTTGCGATTCAGAAAATGTGTTACCAAAATGTCAAAGGTAGAGAAACATATTGATGTACAAAGTCTCCCACCTACTTATGAATCTGCCAAAGCAACATATATATAGAGCGTATCATCAAGTACAACAATGGATAGCAAACGACTTGGACGCGACAAAATGGGGATGGAAATTGAATGACACTGGTTATCTTCTACCGATTAAGACTAAATTGGCACCAGCACCGTCCGATCTTCTGAAAATAATTCGTTGCAATTGTCAAAGCAACTGTGACTCAAAGTGGTGCAGTTGCAGACGACACGGAATTAAATGTTCAATTTGTTGTGGAGAATGCCGTGGTACAAGTTGTACGAATGCTGAACCTTGCCATGATGACGATGACTAATTTATCATTCAATTGAATATTTTTTGTATACATGAATGATGAACTGAACACGTGAGATGGTGGTGATCATCATTCATTAGCATTATAAATGCTGCACAAATGTTTAAACAAGCCATAAGTTATTACTGAAATAACTCAATATATTGATATTTGTATTGTGAATTAAACAAGAAATCTATTAGTGAAAATATACATGTACTTTGTATGGATTATGATAATAACGATGATGTGTCAGATGATGCTTAAACATAATGATTTGTGTGCTGAATTACGCTTTCAAATGAATATATTTCTTTTATCTTTATTGATGTCAACTTCGCTTTCAAAACAAAGTTAGTATTACACCAACCCCCTATATTCATGCAAGATTTACTTGAAAAGTACTCGGAGAATTTTGGAAAATAGATTATTAGTTATTGATATTTAAACAGGTAGATCATATATATATATATATATATATATATATATATATATATATATATATATATCTACCTGTTTAAATATCAATAACTGTATGTCACTCTAGTACTTTATACGATATTTTATCTGCCTTTCATGTTTTGCGTCTTCCAAAATGTATGGAAATCAACAAACCCGAGAACGTATATATCCATGAATGGCGATAAAATACCATTTAAGCTACCCATTTTCAAACTAGAATTACCCGAAAAGTGCTCGGTGGATTTCAGTGGATTTTGGAATATATATTGTCTAGGATCTACCTGTTGATGCTCTGTAATCAGAATTTCTGTTGCAATTAGTTCAAGGGTGACCCCCAATATCCACTATTTTGACTGGACTTGATTAATCAACGAATTCAAATTAGAATTTTTATTTTATATGAAAAACGAAAAGAAATATATTTATCAACTACAAATTGTTTTCGATAAATGCTTTTAATCCCCTGTCAGGCGGGGTAACTCTTGCACTCTTGTTACCAGACCAAGAATACAAAGCGCATTGGATGAGTGATTCAAGCCAACAGTGAACCTAATTTCTTATTATAACTTTTTACGCCTGTGTCAAAAAAAAACATCCGAAAATTTCAATCTTAATTATAATCCATAATCATTGTATGACATGCCTCCTAAAATTGAAAACGGCGGGTCAAAAGTAACGCTGCGACCATATTTAAGAGGTCCAAGAGGCAGAGGTCCGGCAATAATAGGAAATGGGCAAATACAGTAGGCACCCAAACGGTCCCCGCCCTCAGCACACTCAGAATCGGAAGGAAAGTACAGGACCGAGTAGACTTACGGGGGAGATGTCTGACAATGCTTTATCGATAACAGTTATGGTCCAGGATTCTCGGTCGACAAACGGACCCCTTTGTAGAGTTGGACAACTATATGTAACCGTCATGTATTTAAATTAAAACGCACTGGTGGTTCGGGTTCTTAAAGTTCTTTATTGTTATATCCTAATTCTGGAGGATGATCTAAAAATATGTAAAATACATGTAATTAAGTTCTCTCTCACTCTATCATTCACACTTTTAGTTATATTAAAATAATGATTTCAAAATATTTATAAATTAATGTAATAGATAAATATTTACCAATAGAGTCAATTCAAACTCTTACCGTAAACTCGGAAGAACAGAAACAGTGGTAAAACTTAGTTTCTTTGATTTGACAATACGTGAATAATAAGTCACTCAGTCCGGGTAGGAGTGTTGCTGGGTTAGTTTTTGGAATTGGCGCGAATCTTGCTTATATAGCACCAAACCCAGTAAAACAACTCACAAGATACTCACAACTACACACAAACCATACTGACCTTTCACACTTCTCTCTCTACCAATCAGCGTTCATCCCCATGAATATGAATGAAATGAAACGACTTACGATGAAATGAGTAACGAAATGAAATTACATTTGTATGTTAAATATGAATAATTTCATCCTGTGACATATACACATGGAAGTCGTGTCCAGAACGAGGCCACCAAGAGCTCATTGAGTTCAGGTACGAATATTGATTTGATAGACAAAGTATTAGTAATACCAGTAATATCGGATATCAACGTAACATAGGTTTTGAGCGTGAGATTCAAGGTGTTGGGGGGTCTTGTGCTAGGGTAACATGTGCAAAGTAGTCGCCCATGCAGTAAATATTAGCATTTGTGACGCTACAGGTATTCATGTAGTTGCAATAATGTAGCCCTCTCCGATTTTTTGGGGAGAGGGCTACAACTCCTTAGGATCTCCCTAATCGTGCAAATGCGGGAGTGATTCACTCCCGCAACATTTTCGATAAGTCTAAACATTTGCTGACTTTCTTTACGTAAATAAAATGATATTCTATGTGTCTTAGTCAATTTATAAATTTACAACCTGCAACTTACGATGTGTGAGGCCCTATTCTACCGTTTTCAACAATTTCGATAAATTCCAATTTCTCGATTCATATTTGTGTGCCATGTTTGATGTACTAAAGTTTAAACTTCCAATTGTCAAGTAATTTGCATATGCCACATAAGGTAGTATTTACATCAAGGGACGAGTACGGAGGAGAAAGCTATTTCGTCGGTATTGAAAAGGTTTGAATTTAATATAAAGTTAAAAACCAAATAGCAGAGTGTAAATTCTTTCTGCAACCATATTATTTTCCTTTCTTTGTCGAAATGGCTTGTGTAACTACATCTTCGCGCTGATTGTCAATGTTTTATAGGTTTTTCAATAGATCCACCAACGAGATCTCGCGATAACAATCATGGCGGAGCAGACAAAGAATTTTGCATGTTGTACATGATATTTAATGAAAAACACCTTTATCAGACATACCCGAGCACAAAGTTGGTACTCCTTTTGGTGTAAACGACATTTGGGACTAAAACACGGAGCTTATTATCGGTTATTCATGAAATTATTTTGCACCATTACGGAGATCCTATGGAATTTTAGCCCTATCCCAAAAACGCAAGAAAAAAAAAATCGGATAGGGATACATTATTGCAGCTAGTATTCATGTGTCAAAGTCTATTCACGAAAAAATTTGGACTGGTTCTTTTATCGATCTAGAATTACTTTTAAAACATGACCGGGACCTACGTACCGATGCTCATATGACAGACGAGTTAGTGATTAAAATTATTGAGAAACAGCATCTAAAATCCATGAATAACACACAAGACTGGGATACGACTTTTTATAAATATATGTCGATATATATGGTTCCAGGTAAAGTCCGAAAGATGCTCAGATACAAGCACAATATCCGCTTAGCTGCCAACAGAGTGGGGCATCCGGGATGGGCAAGTTACGATGAACAATATCGTCTTAAGATGGAGCGTCGCCCTTCATCATCCTGGGGGATTGTGGATTACGAATTGTTAACTTAGCACCAGATCAATTGAAATGACAACAACTTCCAAGTGCTAGCACATCGGGTAGTAATTCTTCATAGAACCCAAACTTCACGCTTTTGGAGTTGTTACCTAGGTTGAAGGTTCAGGTATAAAGTCAGCCTATGGGGCAAATTAAACGCTCATAGCAGGTGGCTGATAGGCGTTCATTAAGGGGTCCTGTTCATATAACCCTGTACGTTTCGTCGCACATACATCTTCTGTAAGGTACCCCATTCTCAAATCAAATGTTTTGCGGTTCAAAATTAAGGGGCAGTCCAATTTGTACAGCTTGCCGCCACACCTATCTCAAATAGTCAATTGAATTGGAATCTTACCATTTTCGAACGGGACCGACTTAACAGGTTTTAGAATTGGTTTCTCATTGCAATATTCCGGGTATTCCATAATCTAAAATCTGCTTAAGAGGTCCCTTTACCCCACTTTCCGCGTATCACCAGTGGGTCTTGTACTTAGAAGATGGTGATTTTACACTGATGAAAGGCGAAGATGACAGTGATCAATCTCATAACTCCTATAAGCAATACAAAATAGATAGTTGGGCAAACACGGACCCCAGGACACATCAGGGGTAGGATCAGGTGCCTAGGAGGAGTAAGCATCCCCTCTCGACCGGTCACAGCCGCCGTGAGCCCCATATCTTGATCAGGTAAACGGAATTATCCGTAGTCAAAATCAGTGTGCCAAGAACGGCTTAACAATCGGTATGAAACATGTCAGACAGCATTTGACCCAATGATAGGTTTTATTGACGAACTAGATCGTTATAACGACCATCGAATTTGCGAAATGCTAGCTTCAATCGAGACTGTTGAAACCCCTGTACCATCAACTTGTTTTTCAGTAACCTGCCTCGATTTGAAAACTGAATATACGCAGAACAAGCTCTTGCGTATTGAATCAGTTGAGATATATAAACACCATATGCAGGTGATAATGGAATATTGCTACATAAATATGGGAAGTTGACGATGGAGAAGCTGAAATCATCCCGTTTGTCATACAGTTGAGTTGTCAGTTTGCCGTTAATGTCTACTTCCAATAAAATATCTAAGTATGAAGCAGAAGTGGACGACTCTGTGGTGTCTTTTATTTTGAGCTCACGGGGATATATCGAATCGACATATGAATGAAAGCTGTTATTGTTAATAGACGAAACGTCGTCGATATATCTAAATGTCGAATTGAATGCCACAGCAAGATATTTTTTCTTCTCGTGTAGAAGTTTTTGAATAAATTCTGCTTCATATGAATATAAAAACAGGTCACCGAACAAAGGAGCACAATTCGTGCCCATGGGAATTCCAACTAACTGTTGGAAGACCTGATCACCAAAGACCACGAAGATATTGTTAATGAGGAACTCCAGCATATTTTTTTATTTCAACTTTAGAGTACTTGTTCGTGGAATCAGATATGATTCAGTCAATTATTATATTAAGCCAGACATTTGTACTGTCAAATACTCTAACATTGAAGAAGCTGTCCTCATGATTCAAACACCTGAGTAGAACGCATTTTAGGCCGAAACTGACCTTAAAAGTAACTTCCGCCTGCTACCTATATACCCAAGTGACTTTGATTTACAAAGTGTTAAATGCAATGACAAGTACTATTTCCACTATTCCATGTTTGCCGTTCGATTCCAAATTATATCGTGCCCTATTCAACATATTTTTCTCATTCTTACACTGGTGGATCTGGAAAACATCACATAACTCCAATACCATTCAGGGTTTGTTCAAGGGCTAGTCAGGAAATGCACATGTAAAATGTAGTCACAGATTGCTAATTTTTATAGGGTTTGTGCACAATTGGGTGTTCCCGTAGGTTACGAGAAGACTGTCGAACTGAATACATGTTTGACATTTTTAGGAAATGAACTTGATACAGTAGCGATGCAGATGCGCTTGCCCTAGATCAAAAACTGAACTGCATACTCAATTTGCAGGTTAAAATCTGACTTTACAAGGGCTGCAATCTGATAATGAGTTCAATTAATGTTGTGTGTCAGGTGGTTTCACATGGTAGAGCCGTTATTGATTCCACAGTAGGTATTAAAGAGCAAAACACAGAATAAAGGTAACCCCTACTATCAAATCATACTCAGAAATGTGGCTGAAATTTTCAAATCATTACAATGGAGTGACTTTATTCCCAGAAAGGTTTTGTGTTGCTAACAACACACTTCAGTTCTTTTCCAGATAGTTTAGGTGGTTTCTGGTGGCCTTTTTTTTTTTTTTTTTTTTACCTTTTTGCAGAAAGGGGAAGATAACGAACAGTTATCAATCTCATAACTCCAACAAGGAATACAAAATAAAGCTTTGGGTAAACACGGACCCCTTTTTAGTGGTGGTTTTGTCTGTCTAGGGTCATTGACTAGCTAATAGGAGAATATTGTTTCATGTTGATAATCAGACAGCAGTACATTAGAGCTCATCAACACCGAATTTTATGATTCTATTTCTTGTTGTCGGTGGAACCGCTTTCGGGATTTTCCTCCACATGCAGATCCAGTACAATCTCCACTCCCCCAATATATATATGACAGATTTGACAGTTGAGACCAATGGGCGCTTGAAAGCTTCAATGGCAAAAAATATTAATGCATAGCAAACATGTAAAGCAGCCGTTGAAAGTTTTAGCCATTTCAGCTATCTACATGTATTTAGCTTACAATCAACATGACCGGGACCTATGGGCCACAGTGTGCATTTGATAGCTTATATGCCAGCCAAAAATCAAGCACCAGCACCCATTAGGGCATATATATCAGGTTTGTCATACATGTACAAAATTCAAGGTTTCAATGATGTTACCAAGTCATTTATGGTCACTACGTTGTTAGAGGTTGCTAAAACAATTCTCAAAATCTGGATACAGAGGTCCCGATTACCTTAATTTTACTAGTACAATTACTTCAGGTTTTAAACGAGGTTTGTGATTGTAGGTACGAGACTGATCTCTTTCAGACTTCCTTTTGCTTAACACTCTTTGTTTTATTTGCGTGTAGGAGAGTTAACTAGAAAAATCACTAAAACGACAAAATTTCAAGTTAGCGCCCCCAAATATTAGTGATCGATGGTAAGCTGCCTGCCAATGAAACTTTCAATAATAGATCATATATATATTGAAATGTCTCAAACTGTCCTTCTTTGGTTATGAAATTACTAATTTTAGCCCTAGAATGAATTTCTTAATTCATCCCTCTAAGTAGCCCTTATTTGGTAAAAAAAATGTCGGACAGCCTGAAAAGAAAATTCTCTAACATTTTGTCATCCAACAGTCTGTTTGGAATTCTATGGTTACGATTTGTGCTCCTTTGTTGGTTGACCTATTGTATATTCCTGTGTGGCAGAATTTATGAAGAGACATCATTTGTCGAAATGCGCCTCTGGTGCATCAAAATTGGTACCGTATAAGTTTTACATTATGACCCCTGGGTCGAGGCCTCTGCTGGTGGACTGTTAGTCCCCGAGGGTCTCTACAACCCAGTAGCTAAGTACTTCGTTACTAGCTTGAAAATATGGATGTACATTTAATTGCTGTTATAAAATTTAGAAATTCATTTCAAATTAAGGATTATCTCCCTCATGCATAGTTCTTACCCCTGGACGAATTTGGCTCCACTTTTTTGGCACGCTGTTTTTGGCTATATTTAGCTCTAAAACTTCATAGTTATTTCGGATTTCAAACATTTCGGTTGAGCATCACTGAAGATACATTATTTGTCGAAATGCGCATCTGGTGCATAAAAATTGGTACCGTATAAGTTTTACATTCAAAAGCTTCTCCATGAGAAGAAAAGAATATCTTGCTGTTGCCTTTAACTCGCATCCTATATATGTTTTGATCAAGTTATGTAGATCCTGGCTTAAAAAACCCATTAAATTCAAGTTTCTTAAATTCATAAACCATACGTAATGTTTTGCAAACCAATCTTTCATGAAAAGGTAACGATGACGATTTGATCTCATAACTCTTATAATACATGGACACACTAGAGGTGGGATCAGGTACCTAGGAGGAGTAAGCACCCCCCTGTTGACCGGTTACACCCGCCGTGAGCTCGATATCCTGATCAGGTAAACGGAGTAATTCAGCATTTGACCCAATGACAGGTTGTATTGGTAACTTAGTAAGATTGTTATAACGACCATAGTATTTATAGAATGCTAATTTTAAACGATACTGTTGAAATCCCGGTAGTCTCAGAGTTCACGATTTGGGAGTAAGGCTTAAGATTTTAGGGTCTAATATATACATTAAAAATATTGAAAATTAAAAAAAAAAATTTGGCAAGATGTTATTAATTATTGGGAAAAAATGGAGAATTGTTTTGAAAATGAATTGACACCAAACGATATATAGGTAAAACTGTTCTTTGGTACAATGAAAAACTTAAAGTAGATAAAAAAAAATTAATGTCTTCGAAGGAATGGTGTAAAACAATATTTACTTCATAAATTTGTTACTGGATGAAGAAGGGAATATAATGACTTATGCTGAATTCAAAACAATATTTGATATTAAAACTAATGTTTTGGAATTTTTTGGAGTAACACAAGCAGTAAAGAAAATGATGAGATATTCTAATATTGATCATCTGATTTTAGAACAAGAACCAGCTATTCCCTTACACATTTTACCTTCATTAGATAAAAAAAAACCAACAGCAGAAACATGTACAAAATATTGAATTCTAACAAAGAAAAACCAACTGAACAAAAAACAAAATGGGATAAACAATTTGAAATATCTAGTGAAGAATGGAGAGGAATTCATAAGGATGATTTTATGAACACGAAAGATAGTGAATTATAATGGCTACAATATCGAGTGAATCATAGAATTTTAACTACCAACAGTGCTTTTGGAAATGATTGGGAAATCAGACGACTTATGTACTTTTTGTTTAGAAGAGAGAAAATCATTGGAACACATTATGCATGATTGTGAAAAAGTCAGTATCTCTTTAAGAAATGTATGTGCAATGTTGGTTTAGTGAAATTTTTTCATTCAATATTATAACTGATAAGAAAACTCTTATCCTTGGATGTTCAAAAATTAAAATGGTAAACTTTATAAATTACCATTTGAAACATTATATATACTAAACCAAATGTACAGGAAATTGTTTGTCATTGAGTAAAATTAAAGCCACTTGGACTAATGTATACATAGTGGAAAAACAAATTGCAAGGAAATATTATCGTATAGATCAGTTTGAAAAGAAATGGAAATTATTTGAAACATTAGCTCAAGTATAACGTAAACTATGTTAGAACAAAAATATCCTAAAATGCTTCTTTTTTAATATTATTTACATTTTTATATTTTTTCTTTTTCTTCGTAAGAAGTGAGGTAAATGTATATTCAATCAACAGTTTGTTTAAAATAGTATTTGTTTTTATAACAACGTTGGTATTACATCATATTATATCAGATTGTTAATCATGATATTATGCTATAGTATGATATTTATGAACTCAGCCAGAGTACATTGTCAATTTTTCTACTTTATTTACTTCTAGCCTTTGTTTAATATGAATGTCTGTCCGTGTGAATGTGTGAGTGAAAGAGTTGGAATTCTTAAAACCCTGTACCCCCTGGTCAGGTTGGGTTGTAAGAGTTGTGTAAAAGCCTGACCATATACCTGAATAAATGTTGTTAAAACTGAAAAAAAAAATACGACCGAAAATATTTATGATTTATTTATAAACCTTCCAATTTTCGTTTGAAATTCCGAAATTTTCAATGTTGTCCATCTCTGATTATTGTAGTGTTGCACAATTTTATTTGTAAGAGTTACTCACCTTTGTACATTGTTCCGAGTGTGTAATCCTCTCCGGTTTATTTTTTATTTTGTTTACATGGGGCTAGGAGGTTATATTCGTTGTTGCTATTCTGCTTGTTCCAAGCATTGCATATACCTTGTGGGTACACCCATCCACCATGTGTAAGTAAAACTAAGCAGTAGTAAAGATAACATGTTTACATATTATGGATGTTGGGGCAGACTTCAGTTTTGGCACATGTATAGTCATAAAATTTATTCTTGGAAACACTGCCATATACGTGTATTGAGTCATATTTAGTAAATTCAGTACAACAGTTCATTTAAAATAGGTTTATCATATCTTGATGTATATCAAATGGATTATAGGCCATTGTAAAGTTTAACTATAAATGTAAATTTTATAATTATCCTCAACCATTTAAGGTATATTCTGCATGCAGCTCAATAGTGCATGTAATAGCCTAAGCCAGTCTCTCATTTAATTTTGATTTCAGAATATCTTCACTTATATTTGACATACTACATTGTACTCCTTCAAGTATTTCCTATTTGTCTGCAAATTGATGTCTTACTTAAAGGTTCGGGTCATTGTTCATCATTGAATTGTATGAACTCTTTGTAAATTTGTTTTTGTTTTTCATTTTATTCAGTCTCTTACCACAAACACGTTCAGTCATTCACATAATGAAAGTGAGCCACTTTGACTGTGTTGATTATACGGTAAACTATCTGCGGAGAGGCAGAATAGTTATGATGCTAAAAGCGTAGACGTTACCTGTGTTTGTGTACTCAGTATGAATGATCTCGATAATTTTAATGCTTTCAAATAAACAATATGGCAATTGAACTTACGTTGATGAAAGGCGAAGATAACAGTGATCAATCTCATAACTCTTAAAAGCAATACAAAACAGAGTTGGGTAAACACAGAAATAATGATAACACTCCCCCAAGGTAGAAAACCCATTGGGGCCAGAAATTTAAAGTACATGCAAGTAAATATCTATTCATTTTAAAATCAGAAAAGAGGATTGTGTATGCTGAGCATAGAGTCAGACGTTTCAAACGTTTTCATGGCTGGGATATTGACATTAAAACAAATCAGAACTATCAAACATCAACAGGATTGTGTGAATGCAAAGTCATGTGTGACAATGAACCCTTTTTTCGTTTTGAAATAGCATTTATCTAGAATTACTAGAGGGGAATGCCTCTTTACAACGTTCATTATTAAATATAACATTCCAATGTTAAATATCAACTTGTTTTAATGGACTGCCTTAAGGTGGGTCCTTAGTCCTGGATTTTGGGGTTTAGGTAGCATTGTTTTGTTTGGAATCAATAAATTAACATTCAGAGTAATGAAAAAAGGCAAAACAGTTGAGGGTTTTCAGAACAATTTTCATTACATACCCCACTAAAGTCATATACCCCGATGTAGATTTTTATGAAATTCATTGGAAACAGTTATTTGTTGTTATTTTAATATAAAACAACAAAATATTTTTTGAATTGCATTTATTTATCGGGAAACATGTCAATAACTAAAACACATGTCATTTTCAATATGTTCATCAAGTTTTAGAATAATATGTGCAAAATTATTGAATTAGCGTTATTCCCCAAAATGTTAAAAAACAAACAAATGTGGACGCATTTTCCTTATAGCATGGTTTACATATCATTTTTTCTGTTTATATTAGTAGAGTTACATCTGTTATAGTTATTCATGGGAAAAAATCCATACCTTTCGTTAATAATTTCAAATCTATAGCTTCCAGATTATGTATACCCCCATCCAAAACTGAAGTATGGCACCATACAGCTGAGCTATTTAAAATCACTCGGGATTAAAACTTTATGTAATTTCATGAAAAGACACAGATAATGATTCCTTATCACCTTGGTAAAATGTTTGTCAAAAATAAAGGAAATCTATCGCATTATGGACTTGATAAATAATTGAATGAAAACAGAGTTATTGTCCTTGGATTTAATATTTTGAAACATATAATTGACTATTCAAATATAACTAAGAATTTTGAAATATTTTATGGCTAACAAGATTTTTTACAATAACTATTGAAAAAGATTCCAACAAAATTTATGTTCCTATCATTAAATCATTGATTTTGCAAAATCCTATGACGTCACAGGAGTGTGGAACTACGTTAAGTATTTAAAAACTTATCATAAGCGGAAAAAGCTCTTGTGTATCGAATTAGTTTGAGAGATGTAAATACCAATTGCGGGTGATAATGGAGTATTGCGATAGAAATATGGGGAGTTGACGATTTCAAAGCTGAAGGTTGTCCTAAAGATGAGCTGTTATATAATTACTTTACATTTATGTACAATAGAATATCTAAGTAAGAAGCAGATGTACATTGTATATTGAAAAGGGGTAGGGTCTTAGATTATACCCATTATGGAGGCACCCGTTTACCTGATCAAGATAAAGAGCTAAAGGCCGGTGTGACCGGTCTACAGGGGATGCTTACTCCTCCTCGGTACCTTATCCACCGCTGGTATAGCCAGAGGTCCGTGTTTGCCCAGCTCTCTATTTCGCATTCCTTATAAGAGTTATGAGATTGATCACTGATCCTTATCTTCACATTTCATCTGGTACTCGGGTTGACTCGTAATCATCCTTTTCCTGGGGAAAATAATTAATTTCATCCGAAACCTAACTACTTACATGTAATTTTCGTTATGTTCGAATGATTTTCGAATACTCCTACCCCTCTAGGAACATTACAAACTTTATGTCTGCGACCAATGACATCTACCAAAACGATGGTCATTTACTATGTTACAAATTATCAGAATATAGAAAAATATTTATTGACTGGGACGTCGGCAATATGTGTTTTGGCGGATCCTGGAACTAAATTGTTGTTTTCGATCCCAGGAAAAATATTTGTCCTCGGGTCTTAAAAACACATGTTGTCTTCTCAAACTCACTTAATAAATCAATAATTTCGACCGTGTTACTACAAATTCAATTGACTAATTGAGCTTCTCATACGACCATTTACACAGATTTACCTGTGTAATTATGAGGATGATAATAAATCAATCCAACTTATTCATATTTAAACAACACAAAGTTTAAAGTTATATTCATGTCTTTAATATCAGACAGGAAGATGACTGAGATCTCTAAAGCTGATCGTCATTTCTCGATGATTTGTCTTGAACAGTATTTGGGATAATCACCATACCCACCATGACCATCTGAAATTTAAAAATATCATCAGAATATATTTCATCATCTATTCAATAATCAGAACAACCATTGTTAAAGAAAGAAAGTGAAAAATTAATTTGCTTAAATTTAATACGACAAATAATCTGGTATTTATAACTACAATAGTCTATAAGTATCACTTTTATTAGCATCTAAATTATACATTCTAAAATACTTACACTTCACGCAGCAACCCCAATAGTGGTATCTGTAGTCACAGTAGTATCCATGGTGACAATACTTCCAATGATGACATTCACGTCCATAATGGCACCCGCCACTAGAACCACCTAAAACCATAACCATAATTAACTGAGACATTATATTCTGTATAGGTAATACATGCACATCCATCACTTTCATTTCAAAGATAAGATAAAGAGCACATAGAGTCTGGTTTGACTTTTGGGATGAGTTATACACTGTCACGTGCATGGGTATCAAATCCATAAAATGTCATATCCTCGGTAAATATAGCAGGTGAACTGTATGCACTAAATCCTTTAGACTGATTTGTAATACAGAGATTTCAGTTGGATAAAAGAAAAAGAAAAGATGCATGTGAATATGCATCGGTGCACAATACATTTTCTTATCCAAAACAACCCCCCAATAAAATAAAAAAAACCAACTAGAAAACCTTGGAAGATATTTTAAGAACATTAAGATTAAATCAATCAACTGATCATATAATTTCTGGGGTTTTTCCCTGGAATTACATGTTTCTAGACGTTAAAGGACTTCGAGTTTGATTGATTGATTGTATCTTGTTTAACGTGAGTGAAAAATTCTGGAGCAGGGCGTTAAACAGGATACAGCAAACCTTAACTTGGAATCTGTAAGATGAGTTGAATAGACAAACCTAGTACTCACTTTGTAATGTTTTCTCAAAACAGACAAGTTCATCGAACAATGATTTTCTCAAAAAAAGAAAATTAACACTTCTTCACATCTTCAATACCCAGAAAAACATTGACAAATAAGGTACTCACTTGAAAACTGTAGGGTGAATTACATGGACAAATGATATACTCTCTATGTAATATTACATCCAAACTGAGTTCAACAATCTGTGATGTTCTCAGAAATTGACGAAAATCAAAATCCTTGCCACCTGTTCATCTTTAATACCCATACAAACACTGTGTAAAATGATCAAGGTTCTCACTTGAAAACTAGGGGGAAATAAGATGAACAAATCATGTACCCTTATTTCGAATAAAGGGGAAAACTCCTGCAGAATCAATGAAAATTTGAGCATGATCTATGGTAAACCACCAGAAAACTACACTGTAAACTTCAGCTTGATACACTGTATGCGACAGAGAAACGAAAATTAAAGAACAAAAACCCGGACGGACAGATGGACGGACATATTTATACAGACACACCTGTACGATAATATAGTACACAATACAGTACACGATACCGCCAGTCTAAAGAATAAGAATTATAATAAGCACTAAAATGACAGACACTTACAATTAGAAACCAAATGTTCGGGAAATTGAATTCAAAGAAAATTGCTCCATTTTATATGCCTTAGTAATAATCAAAGCAGGCACATGAATGTGCAATTTCAGTGATTGGATAATTATTGGTTCACAATCCTGTCATTCTTTCATCAATGTTTCTTTACACTAAAGTGGTTATTTAACTTAGTTTTATCTTTTGGAACAAAATAAATATCTGATTAGTCATTGATATTTATTATATACCCATCAATGTTTCGTTTTTTGATACGATTTTCCGGATCACCACACTGGTTTTCTGATTCCGTATCAGTATCCTCTGAAACTGATGACGTCACAACGCATCAACGCAACGTTTTTGTGGGAAAAAAACCCAAAATATAATAATAATAACCAGACAGACGAGGATAGTCAGAACAACTAGTAGTTTTCCCATTTTGATTCTAGACGCTGCAGATAACATCTGATCGACTGAATGTCTTTATATACAATCGGAGTCACTACATCCACCAATCAATGCGATTTAAAAGTTATTTCCTTGTCTAATTTCAATTGTCAATAAATTAAGATGCATTACATGTCCCAGAAAACTGAATTACAATTAAGTTACATAATCAGTATCTGTTACAGGTATTCAATTTGGCTGAGGACGGAATGTAGGAGTTTTGAGACTCTCAAATTTTCTCCATACGTTTAAAGAACTAACGTGTCTAATCCCTTTAAATTGTTTCAAACTTCAAAACCCTTTATTTATTTTTTGTGCACAGTAATTTGACCTTATTTCCAGAGTGAAATCTCTCTCCACCCCAACCAAGCTCAATGTTGATATAATGCTAGGGGAGTTCCGAATGACCGTGTGTAAACAAACAAGTTGAGGAATCGAACAGTTGATCAAAAATGAACTGTTATAGGTGACAGCAGAATGCTTTAATATGAAAACGGGACGCTTAGGTCTGGGAATGGAAAGACGAACGATTTTAACGGAATGGTTTGGTGTGTGAAAGGAACAATTCTAATCAAGAAGGGTACGGTTCATTTCGTGTAGCAGTATGCTTCAGTGTCTGAAGAAATACAGTGCAAATCAAATTTTGTCGTATATTACAGCATAAACTAATAGGCATTAACAGAATCAATCATAAGGTAGAGCGTACATATTTTGAGCATGTTTTTAATGCTTGGAGTTTTAAATTTTGAACTTTTTCATAATAACATTGATAAAACAATTTAAAGGCATACGGTCTATCTTATATCTAAAAAAAATGACATCACAATATTTTGCAAGAACTAAAAAAAAACAACAAACAAACAAATTTGTAGTATTAATTATGGGTTATCTATAGCTGCAGCGCTTTGAAATTGAAGTCATTTTGACGTTTTAGCCCTATATAAAATTTTTGTCTGGAGGACAATATATTAAACTGGTACCCCGCTGATTGGTGGCTACACACAAACACAAGAGATGCGAAGTCAACAGGGTACTAGTTTAGGCAAATGAGAACAGGGAATTATTTTGTAATTACGATCGTATCCATTGTGTTTGTAAACATTCTGAAGAACTTCTTGTGATTTTCTAGTTATGATCTTAAATTTTGCCACCTTTTTGGAACATGAACAATTTCACCAATATCTTAGACCCTATGCCTTTAAGTAAGACTGCTGAAGTATATAATATTGTCTTTAGTTTTTCTTTTCGACAGCATAAGGGATAGGACTGTAGACTGCCTGAGAGGAGTAGAACGTTCTATTTACTATACTCAGCTACTTTTAAATCTTTGCCATTCCTTTATTCATATTTCCTGTTAGTACACTTAAAATAGTATTCTTCAAGTAAAGGAAAAAAGTGATAGTTTTACTATGTGGTTGATTCCACTGAAAACATAGTACCATATAATTCTAGTTTCCAGGTCCCATTTTAATGTTAAATATTACAATAGATAAGGATCAGGATATAGGGGTCACGGCGGGTGTGACCGGTCTACAGGGGATGCTTACTCCTCCTACGCACCTGATCCCACCTCTGGTGTGTCCAGTGGGCCGTTTTTGCCCAACTTTCTATTTTGAATTGCTTGTGGGAGCTATGAGATTGATCACTGTTCGTTATCTTCGCCTTTCATAAGAAAGAGTAACTCATCTTCATACAACAAATGTTTTATAACGATAAAAAATGAATCCACATACGACGGATATCTTAAAGCTCATCCGAAATTTTCTAATGAAATTTTGTTTATGGCATATCTGTAAAAACGTCCACATATTCAATGTCTTCAGAAGAACCACTGTGCTGATTTCAATGAATTTTTTCAACTAATACTCTTTCAAAAGAAAGAGGGTTGAGAAAACGTTGAAATGCGATGGGGTACTTAGATCCCTCTGAAGATCTACTGAAACAGAATAGCCATAATTTTGCAGAGTCCTATATGTACACTGAAAGGAAGATTGAAGTTTGTTCAAACCATGGCCCCTGGTACTTAAGTACAAGTGATATAAAATCTACTAGAGTATGCACGGAAATTATTGACCATTTTTCCATTTACCTTAATCCTAGAGGGAAATTTATATGGTTATTGGTTACATGTAATTCATTTAGAACAATTTGCTTTCTATGCCAATGGTCGAAAATAAAAAGGGAAGCACTTTAAAATATTTTCATTGCCATTGCAGCCTCAAAATGAATTAATTGATAAAATCAACCGTTTTAATAAGAGGTTCCAATGTTATGAGCTTTCGTGGGATGTAAGAATTCTGTGTGATTACATATACAATGTAAGAGTTCAAAGACACAAAGATAGAGTTCAATGAATGATCAAATGAATGGCTATTTTGGTGGAAACAGTTCCGTAGTGTTTGGTGGTAGACCGCATAATGAGGATTTCTCTAAATTCTCTTAAAATCACCACTTGTTGCCTTCAGCATGAAAGTTATGTTCTACTTTGCTTTTGTTTTCCATTTTGTTGAACCGCCACGGAAGGTCGGGGTTCGAATCCCAGCCGCTACAGATTTTGGCCATTAAAGGGGCATGGACACAGTGGAACTGAAAATAACTTTATTTTTCCATTTTTATTGTTTACAGTGCTTAACTAACGTATTTTTAATTGTCAACCAAAATTTGAATATCAGTTTCTGAGTTACAAGTGAGATACAACACTCACGATATGCAGTTATGTAAACAAGGCGCATGCCATGTTTTTGTATACACATATATTGCTTAATAGAAAATAGCATTTCTAAAACAAAATTAGATGTGCTAAACACTAGAAACTATTAAATTATGTTCACAATTAATTTGTAAATTGAAAAATCTTCTTCAAACGAAGTTTTACTGATATATCTAACTTCATAGTTATTTCGGATTTCAAACATTTCGGTTGAGCATCACTGAAGAGACATTATTTGTCGAAATGCGCCTCTGGTGCATCAAAATTGGTACCGTATAAGTTTTACATTATGACCCCTGGGTCGAGGCCTCTGCTGGTGGACTGTTAGTCCCCGAGGGTCTCTACAGCCCAGTAGCTAAGTACTTCGTTACTAGCTTGAAAATACGGATGTATATTTAATTGCTGTTATAAAATTTAGAAATTCATTTCAAAATTAAGGATTATCTCCCTCATGCATAGCTCTTATCCTTGAACGAATTTGGCTCCACTTTTTTGGCACGCTGTTTTTGGCTATATTTAGCTCTAAAACTTCATAGTTATTTCGGATTTCAAACATTTCGGTTGAGCATCACTGAAGAGACATTATTTGTCGAAATGCGCATCTGGTGCATAAAAATTGGTACCGTATAAGTTTTACATTATATGTAACAAAAACAGGGCACGAGTCTTGTTTACATAACAAAAAGAATTGTGAGTTCTGTATCTTCAATGTACCTCGACAACTGACATTCAAATTTTTGCTGACCATTAGAAATACTTTAGTTACATGTAAGCATTTTTAACATTAAAGAAGAAATTTGTTTTTTAAACTTTTCAGCCCAAATCGTATCCCTTTAAAACTGGTAGAGACAGTTCTATCGCCAAACTGGTGGGGACATTGTTAGGAAATTGAATTAACTTTTGATTGTTTCTCTCATTTTCAGTTTACCTGTAACTGTCCAAAGGTTTTCGGAATTACCTAATAATAGACAGGCTATTTATGTGTCAGTTCATTTCCTTAAATAAGATATATGTCAAGGCCTCTGCTGGTGGACTGTTAGTCCCCGAGGGTCTCTACAGCCCAGTAGCTAAGTACTTCGTTACTAGCTTGAAAATACGGAGGTATATTTAATTGCTGTTATAAAATTTAGAAATTCATTTCAAAATTAAGGATTATCTCCCTCATACATAGCTCTTATCCTTAGACGAATTTGACTCCACTTTTTTTGGCACGCTGTTTTTGGCTATAATAGCTCTAAAACGTCATTGTTATTTCGGATTTCAAACATTTCGGTTGAGCATCACTGAAGAGACATTATTTGTCGAAATGCGCATCTGGTGCATCAAACTTGGTACCGTATAAGTTTTATATGATAACCTACATGATTACATAACAAAACATTTGGATGGCTAATTTTCAATTCATCTTGATTTTTCTCCTTCATATCGTTACCACAATACATAATGATTTAATGAGACCGCGAAATTGAAATTCAATTCATCATCAGAAATACGTGCAAGGTTGAAAACGACATCCACCACGCCTGCGCAATACATTCCCCCAATGAAGACTATCTCTCAACACTTTCGTAAAACTGTAGATTCTTAATAATCAATGGATTAATCGATTAATTGTAACTTGCTTAATGTCCCTCTGGAGAATTTTTCATTCATATGGAGACGTCACCAATACCGATGAAGGGCTTCAAATTTATCGGTAGACCTATGCCCGGCGCTTACGACCATTGAGCACTGAGGGTTATTTAGCGAGCCACACCTATTGTGACACGGGTAATCCGCTTTTAGGTCATCTCCGAGGACCCGTGACATTCACACCTGATGCCGAGCGTTTGGAGATGGAACTGTCATTACCTGTTTTATCGACTTCAAGGTCTGTCGCAGCCGCGCCATTATATTGTGTGTGTTTTATCGAAGTGACTGTGAACGAGTTAATTAAATGTAATCGTGAGGAGGAATGAATTGTCTATTATTGTGTGTGCACGCTGTTGTTTTGTTGTGAACTCTATAGATAAAGGTTTTGACTGTTTATTAAGACATCTGTGTTATAACATTGTAACAAATAAGAAGTCCTTACAACAACAATGAAACGTGAATGCCCATTGTGCAAACAGGCAGGACGGACCAGAATCGACCACTTCCTCAGTACTTGTAAATATCTACCTGATGGAGACAGACGTTTCATGACCAAGTCCAGACGACTAGTTCAAATGGAGGACTCGGAAAGTAAAGAATTCTCAGGTGACTTTTGTGATCCTTCATCAGTAGATGATGAAGACCCACCATCATTTATTCCATCAACTCGCCGCGTCAGCACCAGCAAGTCCGCTCAAATTAAAGTGTTTTATAAGCACCGCCCTGTGTATTTAACTATAGATTCTGGAGCTGAAATTAGCATGATTAGGACCAAATTTGCAGAGGTGATCGGAGCTCCTATCAAGAAGACATCGCAGAATGCTCTTCAAGCCGATGGCATGACACCTCTTGAAAATGTCGGGGAAGTACATTTCACTCTAACCCGAAACAACAAAATACTCCACCTTGACGCCCTAATTTGTATTGCTTGTAGGAGTTATGAGATTGATCACTGTTCGTTATCTTCACCTTGCCGTCAACGATTTGGATGTTGACATTTTGGCAGGAATGCCATTCATGAAGTGCAATGACATTGGCATACGTCCCTCCAAACACCAAGTGACCATTGGCGATTCTACTATTATCCAATACATACCTGATGGTCAGTCCACGATACCCCATCATGTGCGACGAGCCCAGGCCTTCATCCTCCGAGCGAAACCAACAACAACAACCGTTTGGCCTGGATCATACATGGAGCTCAAAATTCCTGATGTTTTACACCCTGAATCAACTCTTTCCATGGAACCGCGAGTGAACCGGACCACAACAGGAAACCTGGACTGGCCTAAGCCGACTGTGATCGAAGCTATTAGTGGGAAAGTTCGACTCTTGAATGTCACTAATGAGCCATGTGTAATACACAAAAATGATCACTTGTGTCAACTTCACCTTACATCTACAAATTACACTGATTTAGATGGGAGTACAGACTATGAAACATATCCTATCCTCTCCACTGTCAGAATGACAGGGACATCAAGTTTCCACTCAGACACAGTTAGTATTGATCTAGAAAATATTCTGAGAGAAACCGATCGTAAGAAGTTCAACAAACTACTTGAAAGGTACGACTCAATATTTGACCCAAGTTTTGGAGGATACAATGGAACAGCTGACAAATTCGAATGTCATATAAACATGGGACCTGTTCAACCTCCACAGCGAAAAGGAAGGCTATCACAGTATTCGAGAGACAAACTACAGGAATTACAACAAAAATGTGATGAACTTGAGAACTTAGGAGTTCTTAGAAAACTGGAAGAATTGAACATCTCTATTGAATATCTGAATCCATCCTTTCTCGTCAAAAAGCCAAACGGAGGCTACAGACTCGTCACAGCTTTTGAAGACGTGGGACGCTACAGTAAGCCACAGCCATCACTCATGCAGGATGTTGATTCAACTCTTCGAACCATCGGCAGATGGAAATACATTATTGTGTCCGACTTGACCAGAGTATTCCATCAGATTCCTCTTTCGAAACCATCCTTAAAGTACTGTGGCATTGTGACGCCTTATCGAGGAGTACGTGTGTACACTAGGTGTGCTATGGGCATGACAGGCTCAAAAACTGCTCTTGAGGAGCTTATGTGCAGAGTACTCGGATACTGTTTACAAGAAGGTAGTGTGGCTAAACTAGCTGATGACCTATATTGTGGAGGGCAAACAGTGGAGGAATTACTCAACAATTGGGAAAGCGTGCTTGAGTCACTTGCACTGTGTGGACTTCATTTGTCTCCTACCAAAACCATCATATGCCCCCGTTCCACCACAATACTTGGATGGAATTGGACGGAAGGGAAGATTTCTGCCAGTAAACAGAAGGTCTCCACATTATCATCATGCAGTGTTCCCGATACAGTGAAAGGCCTTCGATCATTTCTTGGTGCATATAAGATTCTTGGGCGGGTAATTCCAAACTGTTCTGATATACTTAACCCATTAGAAAACTCGATTGGAGGAATGCAATCCAAAGACAAAGTACAGTGGACTGATGAGCTGCGTCAACATTTCAAGAACGCTCAAGAAAAGCTGTCATTAAGCAGAGCAATTATCTTACCCATTCCGTCTAATGAACTTTGGATTGTTACAGATGGTTCCGTCAGCAAACGAGGCCTAGGAGCTACTATGTATGCCATGCACAAAGGAAAACTAAATCTTGCTGGATTTTTTAGTGCCAAATTAAGAAAGCATCAAGTAACATGGCTGCCGTGGAAATTGAAGCATTATGTATCGCAGCAGCAATTAAACACTTTAGTCCATTCATAATTCAATCTGTAAAACAAACTCATATACTTACTGACAGTAAACCATGTGTGGAAGCTTTTGAAAAACTTCGTCGTGGAGAGTTCTCATCAAGTCCAAGAGTCACATCCTTTTTGTCCGTGGCTAGTCGGTACCGAACTTCTATACAACACCTGGCTTGCTCAGATAATGTACCCTCTGATTTCGAAAGTAGGAATGCCCCAGAATGTTCCGAACTGAGATGCCAGATATGCAGTTTTATTGCTCAAACAGAAGACTCTGTTGTAAGGTCAGTGTGCTTACAAGATGTTCTTCATAGTAAAGTCAATTTACCCTTTACAACACGCTCTGCTTGGCTGTCCATCCAGTCGGAGTGCCCTGAATTACGAAGAACCAATGCACATCTCAAACAAGGAACTCGTCCATCCCGGAAACTAACTAACATTAGAGATGTGAAGCGTTACCTTAGTGTTGCTAACATTGCTAGAGATGGTCTCTTAGTCGTACGTCGTTCAAATCCATTTCAACCTACTACAGAAGCAATCATGTCTCACTTGACCACCCTACGCGTAACTAGATGCAGCAAGTCATGAAACGACATTTTTATGCTCTTGACCTGATGAAGGCTATCGAAAATGTGTGTGAAACGTGCCACGTATGTGCTTCCTTGAAAAAATTCCCAGACCAGTTCATTCCTCAGTCTTCTGAAGAACCAACTGAAACATTTGGCATAATGTTTGCTGCTGACGTTCTTAAGCGAAACCGCCAACTCATCCTTCTGCTCAGAGAATGTGTGACATCATTTACCGCCGCCTGTCTCATAGTTGATGAGAAACGAGATACCTTACGGGAAGCTATTCTCCGTCTGGCTCTTGAGTTACGACTTCTGGATGGACCCCCAGCTGTAATTCGTGTGGATTCTTCTACTGGGTTTATGGGGCTTCGTGATGATGACACCCTTATGAAGTATCGAATCACCTTAGAAATCGGTCGGGTAAAAAATAAGAAAAAAATCCAGTAGCAGAAAATGCCATAGGGGAGTTGGAAGAAGAAATACTTCGACAAGAGCCAGGTGGAGGTCCTGTGACTGATCTGAAACTGACAATAGCAGTGGCAAGACTCAATTCTCGAATCCGGTTCACTGGACTCTCAGCTCGTGAATTGTGGACTCAGCGAAGTCAGTACACCAATGAACAAATTCCAGTGTCAGATTTCTATACGATGAATTCCAAGCAGACCGTTCGGGAAGCCAACCATTCTTCCAGTGCTTTATCTAAGTGGAAAAGCAACAAGACTCAGCATCAACAGTCATTCCAAGTAGGCGACCTAGTATATCTATATTGTGATCGTGACAGATCTAAAGCAAGGAACCGCTACATATTAACAGCAATTGATGGAGAATGGGGCTACATCAAAAAGTTCTCTGGTCGACAGATTCGCGCTAATTCTTAGAAGGTCAAACTAGTGGAGTGCTATAGTGTTCCTTGTGAAATACCCCAGCCCAAGTTGCTACCAAAATGCCCAGATGACGACACTGAGGAACATGAGGACCACCGGGACTGTATCGAAGGAAGCCATGATACCGATGGGATGGAGTCACAAGAACCAATACGAGATTACAGTACAATACCTCCACTTCTATCCGTACCACCCAGCGACAAAAATGAACCAACCGAATGCACCATAGTAACCCCCGTTCCTGAGGATCAGATTGAGGGAGTCGCACCACAACATTCTGAATTCCAATCTCAGCGACCAATTCGTGACCGCCGTCCGCCTAAATATCTAAAAGATTTTGTACTTTCATAACTGAATACGTTTGTAGTGCCTATCGTATGTTTCTTATATTACCATTATGAACATTTATTATTTCAAAGAAGCAAAAGGAAGCTGCGCCATTATATCATGTGTGTTTTATCGAAGTGAACGTGAACGAGTTAATTAACTGTAATCGTGAAGAGGAATGAATTGTCTATTATTGTGTGTGTACGTTGTTGTTTTGTTGTGAACTCTATATATAAAGGTTTTGACTGTTAATTAAGGCATCTGTGTTGTAAAATATTGGCGCCGGAATTCGAACCCTGACCTTCCACAGGAAGGGCGAACGCTCTAACTCTAGACCACCGCGGCGGTTTTGTTGCCCAAAGGACTTTATGGAAATTGATCAGGTATTTATATCCCGATACATATTTTAAAATGATACCTTAATCATTTAATAACTTTTAAAGTGATGACTTAACAACGATACTGATTGGATGAAAAATTTGTTTGATTTCTTAGTTACTCTCGTCCGGAGTTCATCTGCACTAATCACGCAAAACTGCTTTTCTCTGGAATGCGTCTTCCCCGTTCTAATTTTTGCGCTATTTGTAGAACGGGAATTTCCATACAAGCATTGGAAACGAAATGTATTCGTTTGATGCTACCAAAAATAAACACAGCCAAAGATAAAATAAAATACAAATTAATTTAAAGACACAACACACTTAGGCCTAGCGATGACATAATATAGTCAACTTGATGACGTAGGGCACTGATTGGTAGAAGTAGGGCCTAGAGAGATTATACAAGTTTCCGTATGTATCGTCTGCTTTACAAGTTAGATAACATGATGGAACAAGCAGCGATGTTTGATCTGGGAGATGTTAATAAAATTGAACTGCGTTATATGGGGCTCAGTCAACGAGTACAATTTAGATAAAGAGGTGTTGAGCTTTTTACTTGATATTTCATCGTTCCTACGACTCAACCAGTCTCCTCGAATGCACCACTTGTTATCTTCCTTTACATATAATGCAGCTTTTAACGAATGTACCTTTAATCTGGCGTATACTCCATTAAAATCTGCACAATTACTCCACCTGCCCTAAACGCACAGCCTGTTTTGTTGAGTTTTCAATGAACATTACGGATAAGTATTTCTATTCGCCATTTCAAAAAAGTTGATTCAACCTTTTTGATGACAGAAACTATATGTTTTTCTATTCTAAAGAAATAATTAAATGATAAGAAATAAAACTTACAATTCTTTATTTGATGCATGTATCAAAGAAAAAATTGGACGGAAAACTTTCTCATCAATGCGGTACGCAAGTACAAACAAAAACGTAAAATTGGAGTCAATGCAAGGTGAGTTATTCATAAATACACTGTTATTAAAATTATGACATAGTTCAAGATTACCGTCAACGAATGGTGATGACATGCAATGCGCTAAAATAGATACATTGACTGTCATCATACTTCCACAAAATCTATATATTTTTCGAATGATGTAAACAATTTTGATATAAGCATTTTTATTGAATAGTTTGATTACTTATCAATTTTATAAAATAAATTTCACAGTAATCAAAACACATTTTAATACATCATGTAGAAAAATGAAATGAAATTCGAATGCATTTATCAACGACACCTAAATAAATACAGTAGTTGAACAGATCAACACTTATTACACATTGTAACATAACATCTCTATTCATATATTGAAAGTCATCATTTGATATACCATAAATTCTGGTAATCGATGCAGAAAAGAGTATTCGTCATCAATATTGCACTGAAATTGAATCGGAAATTAAATATTTATCATTTGACTCATTCCTAATATAACAGGTTAACCTAATCTTTGTATCAATGTTTTCTCAGCAAAGCATTCGGCCTTCTGAAGACATTGAAAAATAAATGTGTATAATTCGTCTACCCATTACAAAAGAAACACACAGCACTATGCGCAACATACACAACGAGTAATAAAATGGAACGAAGAATAAAATAACCATTAATGGGAGGGTGTTTTGTCATTCATCCGATTACTAGTTTATTGCTGATATATAAAGTAAGGAAAGCGTATAACAAAAGTTTCCGATCGATGAAATCCGGAATTAGGAGGGGGAAATTCTATACCAGGGCGGTTGTTCCGCCATGAAGAAAACTCTATACTGACTTTGTACATAGGGGGAAATTATATGCTCGGGTGCTTTTCCCCCGGGGGAAAACCTATCCTGGGCCCGCTTTTTCGGGGCGGGGGTCTATCCAAGGAAAGTCTATGCTACAACACCGGGACTCCTGTATTTCTAGTTAGGCTATCTAACTGCTAAGCCACACAGGCTGATATATAAAGTATAGTAGTATTCTACTGTAATGTTTTTGTTCAAGTCAATCAAACGTTTTAATGACTATATTTATCATGTTAACATGGAATGACAAGACATCCCTTATAATTAGAACAGACTGTGTGTATATATACCCGGGGTGCTATGATTCTGTGTCTTTCTTCCAAGCTGATCGAACAGAGAAGGGAGCTTAATAAGAAGTAAGGATAAATAAAGGTTTTAGCATTAGGAAAGGTAAAGAGACAATCAATTCAGTGGCCCGAATAGAGCTGAAGCTGTTTTGGTTGTTTGCTCGCCTTATTGTTTTCCGGAGTGGTTGTCCATTGTGACCGACCATAGCACTAACAGTAAGTCAGGGAAAATAGCTAGTGCTGGAGATAGTGGCCCGAATAGAGCCGACCTGTTCCTGGTACTAGTCTATTTAGTTAAGGAAACATACTATTTACTTTCTTCAAGTCTTCCATTTATTATTGATTTACTTCTTGATTTCTACCCAAGGTAAGGACATTCAAATAAATAGATATATATCCAATCAGTGATTGAGGATAATTATACTTTAGTTAAGCAAAGAGGCTCCTTTTGAAATCATAGAGTGCCGTTACACTACAAAACAAAAGTAGAATTTTTTTTCCATAATCTTAAAATAACTCTTCATATCGAGGCCTCTTTTCTATTATGTGATTAGGTAATGGCTTAATCACAACAGGGTTCCTCTTTTCTTTTATGTGAATAGGTATGATAACAAAAGGTAATGTATTCTACAAAGTAATAAATATCTATCAAGTTGTATGACTTATTACTTCATTTTATCATAAAACAAATAATGATAATGAACATGAATAGAATATCTTAATTTTATCCTAGTCATTTGATCCCCTACAGTATGAAGTGCATTGTATTAATTAAACCTTCAATAGAATAACAAATGTTGTAATTACCGAGCAGGACAGATGTGTGACGCCATGGTCTACATTTTGACGTCTTAATTCAACTGAAGCAGTGGCGAGTTAAAGGGTGATTTTAGCATGCACACACACCATATGAGAATAGCATCGTGGTCTTTGGTAATCAGGTCTTTCAACAGTCTGATGGGGAGTTCCCACGGGGTTGAATTTTGCTCCTTTCTTAGCTGATCTGTTTTTATATTCCTATGAAGCAGAACTTATTCGAAACTTCTACGCGAGATAACAAAATCTCTTGCTGTGGTCTTCAGTTCGATATTTTGTTATCTCGACGACGTATTATATCTTGACAATAATAATTTTCATTCATATGTCGATTCGATATATCCCAGTGAACTCGAAATAAAACACATCACATGGCCGTAGGAACCGGGGGACGGGGGGGGGGGTGCAATACTCACCCCCCCCCAAAGAAAATTCATATAGTAAAATTCATATATAGTGTAATGTATAATTATTTTTAAGCAGAAAGTTCATTTAATTCAATGAGACTCAGAGTCAGTCAGTGTGACTGTCCTTTAGCTTAAATAATGAAAAGCACTTAATGCCTTAACATTTCTGAGGGCATCATCCAAAAGGTCGTAATCATGAGGTAATGGTTCAGTTCTCGTTCCCAGCTCCGCATCTGGCGTCAAACCTATGATATGTAGTGACTGTTCCTTTGCCAAGTGTCCGGCACTAGTGTCGTTTAAAGTCCTTTACCAGTATTTGTTGACGACTCATACAAGTGAAAAAATCTCGCAAGGGACGACTGATCCAAAGGTATCTAATGTGTGTGACCTTGACTAACTTTCAAGGTCTAATAATTCATTAGATAGCTTGTACATAGAAACTTCGTCTTGATGCAAAAACGTATATGACCAACTGCCCTTATACCAGTTAAACGTTTGTATATATTTAAAATCTTTTTGTAAAGCTAATATGATGAATTGTTGACCTTTTTATCATCACAGTTTTTATGGTAAAGGTAAACCCGACAATGTGTGAAGTACTATTTATCAGTGACGTAACACCCCAATGTGACGTAGGTCATGACGTATAACAACTTTTTCAAAGCTTGTAAAGTCTCAGGCTGTCAAGACCTGTTTCATTCTTGGTCCAAGAGTATACACTATCGTATCAGTGTAAGATCATCCTTCCTCACAGTTTTAACTTTGATTATATTTCACAATGTATGCCCAGACGGACGAAAGAAAGGCATTTTTCGAAAAAGTGCATGTAGAAGCAAGGAGTGCAGGGGAAAAGGGATGGGGAGTACTAAGTTTTCTTGTTAGACTCAAAGGGGAAATTTTTAAGAAATATCCTCTTCCAACAAGCATACCTAATATCCTAACTTCGAATATTGGAAAAGATGCTGTTTCCTCAGAGCTTTATCCAATGATGCTCCTTCTGAGCTTATCCCGATTCAGATGTATGGTGATGGGAATTGTTTATTGAGAACTCTCTCTTTTTTGTGTTTGGATATGAAGACAATTTTAAGGAAATGAGGGTACGAATTGTGTTTGAACTTGTTTCCAACCTGAAGCGCTCCACGAATGAAAACACCTTTGTGACCAGATCCACAGGCAATTGCATCGTTTGGGGTTGAATTTTCTATATAAAGAGTAAAGGTATAGAACTCTAAATATTACGGATTAAAAATTGTCAGTCACTTGAAGCTATTACGGACTTCATTTTATGAATTGGGGTAAGGAATTCATTTTAGAAATGATATTTTATGTTGCACATTCTATTTGATAGTTTGTTGCAATGCTCAAACACTCTGTGTAGTCGTATAGTGCAAAACCCTGGTGTAAACAGACAAGATCATAATCAGCTTATTGTTGCTCTTGACCGTGCTGATGCTAAAGAACATCAGGATGCTATCCACATCATGTGGACTCAAACAATTGCTACAAAAATAGATGGTTGGACACCTAATCATTTTGTTGCCTGTATTCACAAGCATGAGGAACCTCTTTCAAAGCGTTCGAGATTATCCTTTGAGGATTCTGAACCTCATCGCTCATTTGAACCAAAACAATCACAAGATAGTCCTTCCCCACTCTTGGAGTCTAACACAAATGAGGAGTCTATTGAAACAGGTAAATTTGGGGAAACTACAAACAAAGAAAAAGACAAACACGTTAAGGTTGCTTCCTTTATTGATTCTTCTTCTTCAGAAGATGATATCTCAGAAATACCAGTTCAAAAGGCCCAGGTTGTACATGAAAAATGACATACACCAGAGAGCGGTAGTACTCCAAATCAGCCACGGAATATTTTCTTTTCAGCAAATAAGTTTGGTAAAAAGATGAAATCTTTCAATGCCTCCTGGTTTGATCGGTGGTCTTGGTTACATTATGTTAAAATCAAAGATGTTGCATTCTGTTTTCCTTGCATGAAATCATTTCAGAAGAAGACTCTCAGTTATCACAAGAAAGAAAAAGCTTTCATATCAAATGGTTTTAAAAACTGGAAAAAAGCAACCACAAAATTCGCCGCACACGAGAAAAGTGATTGCCATAAAGAGGCAATGGAAAGGGAGTTTACGATAAAGGAGGATGTTAAAGATGTTGGAGAATGTCTTTCAAAGACTCACGAAGTCGAGAAGAAGTCTAACAGAGAGAATTTGCTTAAAATCACAAACATTTTGAAGTTTCTTGCTCGACAAGGAATTGCTCTTCAGGATGCCAAAGACGAGAAAAACTCGAACTTTAATCAACTTCTCATGCTAGAGGCTAAACGCAATCCCCAGCTTCAGGAATGGCTACAACGCAAGACAAATAAGTATGTTGCTCCAGATATACAAAATGAAATTTTGCAGGTGATGGGGTTGCAGGTTTTGCGACAAATTGTTGCTTTCATCAAAATCTAGCAATTAAAGATGCCCTTTTGAGGTTCGATCTGCCTATCAACAAAGAACGAGGCCAGTGTTTTGACATGGCTGCTTGTATGGCTGGTTCAAAGACAGGTGTTGCAACACAAATTCATGCACTTGAACCCAGAGCCCTTTACATACACTGTTATGGTCATGCTCTTAAAGGCCGGGAGTAACCTAGAAAAATTTACACCCCTACAGCAATTAAGCATATATGGCAAGAGGGCAGGGCTTAGCAGTGTTATCAGAATAAGCAGCAGTCTGATGCTCAACTCTACACGTGCTCTGTAGCAGACGATATTTTGAACAGGGAGACTGGCATGATTTATCAAAATAAACTAAAGTTTTCCCGCATTTTTCTACCACTCTGCTCGATCTGTGAGGCAGTGAAAGGATATGTTTTTACTTTAACAAAACTTCACCCTAGGAAGTACAAAATGAATTCATCATTGTTTTATCCATGTATTTTAAAACATGTAGTTTTTTTGATAATATACACAAATATTGGTATATTTGATATACTAATACGTATGATTTTCCTCTTGGTACCTTTCAATTATCAGAAGAATTTGGGGGAAATTGTAGCTGTGCAATGGAGGACATGTGCATTGAAGGATTATTAAGAAACACTTTGTCCATTATGATATTTGGAGACCTACTATCTGTGATTGTCTCTTTTGACATTGTAATGTCCACACGTAAGAGTCCAGATTGAGAGTAATTTTAGAGTGATGGTTGAACAATTGGACATATTTGTCATCATTGATGAGAGACAATGGGAGTTACACAACTGGCCTAGGAGATTGTTGCTTAATCAAACAAACACCATGCTTGAAATTTTTTGAGAAAAGGTACCAGCAATCCAGCAAAACTCTGAAACAGCGATCAGACTGAACAGTCCTAATGAGTTAATTTTTATAAAGTTAACCAATTTTTTTAAAGGAATGTGATTATATATAATTAAAAAATAAAATCTGGATTTACCAATGATATATGAGTAAGTACTTTTTTTCCACGTTGTACAGTGATTTGATTACATGTTTCCTTTGGTGCAATCCCTCTTATCTAGAATTAGACAAGCATGCTCGTGCAATATGTGAGTCAACATCCGGTGTAAACAATAACAAAAGATAATCACACCCACAAACTGCCAATCTCTAATTTGAAATACAAATTTAGCCCTGCTTCAGATTTTTGAGGCCAAAATTAAAACTTCATGAGAATTTATATCTAAAATAGATATGGCCAATATATGCACAGTTATGAGGGGAACAAGCATACCCATTTCAAAATTTCAGTACAACAGCTTAATCTTTATTTTTTGCAAAATAAGTGCTGCAATCTGAATGTGACCAGAAAATTCATATATTCCACCATTTTCACCGATTGGCTGCTTTTATACCCAACTGCTGGCCTTTAACCTAGCTTGCAGTGATTCTATTAAGGGATGTAAATTGCTTAGAGACACCCTGGACATTGCAAAGGATATAACAAAGTTGATTAAAGAATTTCCAAGAAGGGAGATGATTTTCAATACATTAAAAAATGCCCATAATCTAGAGAAAACGTCAGCGGGAATAAGGGTTTTTTGTCTCATAAGATGGACAATAAAACCCGACATATTTTTGAGTATTTTGTCAAACTATGAAATTCTAAGACATGTTTGGGATGAAAGCCTCCAATACGTGCGTGAGGTAGAAATGAGAAACAGAATCAGGGGAGTGGCTGGTTATATGTGCAGGTTTGATTTCTTCTTTGGGTGTTTACTGAGTGAAAAACTTTTACGTTATAGTGATAATTTGGCAAGGGCTCTGCAGGCTCCAAATCTCTTGGCGAGTGATGGTCACAAAATGACATCAACGACAATAAGTGCTTTGCAGAGTCTCCGAGATGAGACAGTCTTCACTCAGTTCTACGAGGAAGTGTGCAGATATGTATAGGAAAGATTTCTACGAGACATTAGATCTACTTTTTGCTGGCATAAAATCTAGATTTGACAAACCACGTTACAAAGCTTATGTTAATCTTGAAAACCTCATAATTAAGGCTTGCACAGGTCAAACGTTTGAAGAAGAATTCAATTTTGTCACGACCCTATATGATGCAGATTTGAAGCCAAAGGATCTTCACTGCCAGCTTATAATGCTAAAGACTGTTTTGCCAAAAGACTTTACGCCAGATATACAAAGTGTGGTTGAATTTTTCAGACATTCAAATGAAAAAAGTCTGTTTGCCGAGATCTTCAAAATTCTCAAACTGATTTTGGTACTTCCTGCAACTAACGCTAACATTGAGCGCTGATTCAGCGCCTTGAAAAGATTGAAAACATCACTGATATCAACAATGAGCCAAATACGAACACACAATTTGCTTTTATTGCATGTTGATTTTGACTGCGGATAACTCCGTTTACCTGATCAGTATATGGGGCTCACGGCAGGTGTGACCGGTCAAAAGGGGATGCTTACTCCTCCTAGGCACCTGTCCCATGTCTGGTGTGTCCAGGGGTCCGTGTTTGCCCAACTCTCTATTTTGTATTGCTTGTAGGAGTTGTGAGATTGATCACTCTTCGTTATCTTCACCTTGCATGTTCATAAAAATGAGACTGATGAACTGAATCCAGAAAAAATAGTTGAGGAGTTCGTAAGTGAAAGTGAACACAGACTGGCGATTTTTGGAAAGTTTACCGAGTACTAAATACCTTATGACTCAGAAATGATTGATAACAAATTGATAAAAATATAAACAAACAAAAAAGATTAAAAAATATCCTTAACACCCCCTCCAAAAAAAACCCAAAACAAAAAAAGCTTAAAATTAAAGTTGAGGGGTTTTCTGGGAAACTAATTAGATTCTATGTACATAATCAGATTGATGTCCATGACGTACACCCCAATGCTTGCACATATTTATGCAGTTATCTTTTTACTAATGGTTTTGTCGATATAACTTTTTTGTCGTAAATTACTTTGGTGTGTTGAGTTGGGCAAACAAGGATGCCTGGATATACCAGAGGTGGGATCAAGTGCCTAGGAGGAGTAAGCATCTCCTGAACATAAAATTCATTATTTGCGATGCTTAAATTAATCTTCAATTTTAGCACTGATTTTGTCATTAATTTTGGTCTTTACGTCCTTTCAGGCAGATCTGTCTCTAACTGAAATTATGATATTCTTTGTGTTGCAATTTTAAGAACAATTTACAAAACGAATTTTAATTTTAGGGACATTTCTGCTCTGGGATCGAAATATAAAAATAAGAAGTAGCATTTGGAAATAACGAACATGGATCGTGATATCTTGTAGAAAGAATTTACCTATATCCACATACAAAGGAATTTTTAAAAAGAAGTTGTTCTTTGCCACTATTTCCCATTGAATGGGTTGATTTTCACATCTCAGATGGAATTGCATTCAATATATGGGGGCATCTGTTATCAAACAGCACGATAATCCTACACTTAGACAAACTATCAGTGGCGCACGTCATCAATAAAAACTCATCCAAAGACCCATCACAAATGCAAATTATGAGATGATTTTTGGATCTGTCTTTTAATCACAATATACATGTACATTTCTAAACAAAGCATATTACAAGGTTAAGAACATAGCTGCAGATTCACCTTTTCGTTTGTAGATCAGGGATTTCCAAGCACGGTTTCCTTACATGGATCTGACCAGCACACGCATGAACCCAGAATTGAAAAGTCTATGAGTCAAACTCCCGAGTTTTTATTATACAGTTCTCTATCACCATCAACAGGAGCAGGCTACCAGTCATACAAGTCCTTCATATCACATACTTATGGTCACAATACACCTCAACTACCACCTTGTTTAGAACATTTAGCTAGTTTCATAGCATATTGATACCAAAGAAATTTAGCCGCATCTACCACTCACTGTCATATCTGCTATTAGCTTCGTTTTTCAATTAAGTTCCTGCACATATCTCACCCAGCGCTTCATTATAAAAAAACCATGTTTCAAGGTTTCCAGAAAGCCAAACCAACTTGCGACCCAAGACTTCCAATCACAGTAGGAATTCTCACTAAATTGGTACAGACTCTCCCTTCACAGCAGATTGACACTTTTTCAAAAGTTTACTTCTGGCTATGTTTGGTAATCAGATGTCTCGGCCCAAAAATACTTCAGCCCAAAAGGTGAACACTTCGCCCATTTTTGTTTTCTTATATCACCCATAAAATTGCGTTTCAATAACATTATAGTGCATTGAAACTTCGGTCCAACGACACTTTGGCCGAAATGTAAAACAAAAGATATTCTTCAATCAATTCCCTTGGTTGTTAAATATTTTGTTTTCATTTTATCATCATATTGATTAATACCCGTTTGTGTTGTAATCGTGTAGAATCGGTACGATTGAAGTGAAACTTGGTTAAAAGCGCTAATTATTAAACAAAAACACGCGCGGTTTGACACGCGTCCATGTGAACCCTCAGATAATCATGAAAAGCTAACTATAAGAAGTTTCAGAGAAGCCATTTGACATCCATGTCAGTTCATTGCATACAATTCTTACCTGCTATTAGAAAAAGAAATATATCGGATGAGACTATACGTTTCAATACAAATAGTATATATACAATGTATATAAGTATGCATAGGTTTCCATTTTTCGCCAATGAATATATGAAAATTCAATTTAATACCAGGAACACGACTTAATCATCTACCAAAAAAGTCCCTTTAGTGATAAATGCATTCTATATTTACTGATTTTAATAAAGTGCAGATATATGTTTCGATATCCGGCGAGGGGGGCGAATTATCTATTTTGAGCGTGGCTTAGGTCTTATGATTTATTCCCGGGTACATCAAGACCAGCATAACTATTTATTTTAAACATCGGCTTAGTCACTAACTTTATCAAGCATAAAAATGGTAGGAGAAAGTGGATTATGCATTACTTCACACTTTGTGTTGTGTATTCATTAGTAGACTCTAAGACTATATTGTAATAAAACACCTGTAACCAACCCCCCTCCGACTCCCTAACTTAATTTTTGGGTTGGTTACAGGTGTTTTATTACTGTCTAAAATGAAGAATTAAGGGGCTGTAGACCCTCTCCCAGAAAATTATTGAGAAATGAGTACTAAAGGATGCAATCATAAGACACAATCTGGGGATTTTGACATTTTGAATATCACACCATAACAATGAATTTACAAATTCTGCTAGCCCCCCTCCCCGACACCCCTTCTCAGCATCAAATGGTCTTTCCCTTACAAACATTTCAGAGTTAACACAACCAATTACAACTTAGATTGTGTCCACTACAAGCTTTCTTTTTAAAGTCTGGTCGGATTTCCATTTAAAAATTCTAATGGCAAAGAAGAAAAATACAGGTAAAGGGGAAAATGGGCTAGAGTGTCTCTGGGCCGAAATATCATTGGGCCGTGTCACTGTACTCATTGGATAGAGTAGAAAATACGAATAATAATATAAAACTAAGATGATATAAGGGGCCCTTCTCCACCCCACCCTCAAATACGCCGAAGTATCTCTGGCCCGAAATGTCATTGGGCCGTGTCACTGTACTCATTGGATAGAGTCGAAAATACGAATAATAATATAAAACTAAGATGATATAAGGGGCCTTTCACCACACCCTCAAATTCGCCGAAGTATCTCTGGGCCGAAATATCAATAGGCCGATGTGTCACTGTACTCATTGGATAGAGTCGAAAATACGAATAATAATATAAAACTAAGATGATATAAGGGGCCCTTCTCCACCCCACCCTCAAATACGCCGAAGCATCTCTGGCCCGAAATGTCATTGGGCCGTGTCACTGTACTCATTGGATAGAGTCGAAAATACGAATAATAATATAAAACTAAGATGATATAAGGGGCCTTTCACCCCACCCTCAAATACCCCGAAGTATCTCTGGGCCGAAATATCAATAGGCCGATGTGTCACTGTACTCATTGGATAGAGTCGAAAATACGAATAATAATATAAAACTAAGATGATATAAGGGGCCCTTCTCCACCCCACCCTCAAATACGCCGAAGTATCTCTGGCCCGAAATGTCATTGGGCCGATGTGTCAGTGTTCTATATATTGTTGAAAGGAAACTACGGATGGTATACAAGGTCAGGGATCGGGCTGAAATATTACATGTATTCTATGGAAAATACGGGTTATGATATAGGACCAAATAGATAAATAAATAAATGGGCCGAAATGTTAATGGACCGAAGTATCAATGTACTATAATGTTGTGCTAAAACGTGATGTGTGATATATAAAACCAAACAAAATGGGTCGAAGTGTCTCGAAGAAAAAATAATAGGGTCGAAATGTCCTAAAAATATAAGCCGGAATGTCATTGGGCAGAAGCGTCTTTGCGCCGAAATGGCTTTGGGCGGAACTGTCTGTTTCAATTGTTTTATTGGGCATTCTTGAGGGTAGGAAAGATATCCAAAAATAGCAACAACAAGAGGTCCATGGGTCACATTGCTCACCTGAGTCACCTTGACCAATTGTACATTGTTCATCTGTTGTGATGTTTAAAAGATTTCTTTTCTATCAATCTATGATCCCTTAGAAAAATTTAAACCCATATTGTCGTCCCAACCGATCCCCAAAGGATCGCAACATAGTTGAAAATGAATTCACATAGCACAAAGATGCCTCAATACCAATATGATTAACATAATCTTGCTGTTCTGGATAAGACCAAGTTTACATGTTCACAGATCATGATATCATACCAAAGACCTTGCCATAAGAAATCTATATACAAAATATGAAAGCTCTATCTTAAATAGTTGAGGAGATATTGACAATAATGGATTTCATTCATATGTCGACTCGATATATCTATTATATCAATTCATTTATTAGCTGACCTGTTTTTATATTCACATGAAGCAGAATGTATTGAAAAACTTCTATGCGAGAAGAAAAAATCTCTTGCTGTGGCATTCAATTCGACATTTAGATATATCGACGACGTTTTGTCTATTAACAATAAAAACTTTCATATATCCCCGTGAGCTCAAAATAAAAGACATCACAGAGTCGTCCACTTCTGCTTCATACTTAGATATTTTATTGAAAGACATTAACGGCAAACTGACCACTCAACTGTATGACAAACGGGATGATTTCAGCTTCCCCATCGTCAACTTCCCATACTTATGTAGCAATATTCCATTATCACCTGCATATGGTGTTTATATCTCTCAACTGATTCGATAAGCAAGAGCTTGTTCTGCATATAATCAGTTTTTAAACCGAGGTAAGCTGCTGACAACCAAGTTGATGGTACAAGGGTTTCAACAGTCTCGATTAAAGTAAGCATTTCGCAAAATCTATGGTCGTTATAACGATCTAGTTCATCAATACAACCTATCATTGGGTCAAATGCTGTCTGACGTGTTTCATACCGATTGTTAGGCTGTTCTTGGCACAGTGATTTTGACTACGGATAACTCCGTTTACCTGATCAGGATATAGGGCACATAACGACCATAGAATTTCCGAAATGATGGTTTTAAACGAGATTGTTTAATCTCCTGCACCATCAACTTGTTTTTAAGTAGCCTGCCTCGATTTAAAAACTGATCATACGCAGAACAAGTTCTTGTGTATCGAATCATTTCAGAGAAATAAATACCATATGCAGATGGTAATGGAATACTGGTCCATAACTATGGGAAATTGACGATTTAGAAATTGAAATCCTCCCGTTGGTCATTAAGTTGGGTTGTTAGTTTGCCGTTAATATCTGCTTTCAATAAAATATCTAAATAGGAAGCAGAAGTGGACGACCATGTGGTGTCTTTTATTTTGAGTTCACAGGGATATATCAAATCGACATATGAATGAAAGTTATCATTGTTAATAGATAAAACGTCGTCGATATATCTAAATGTCGAATTGAAGGACACAGGAAGATATTTTTTCTTCTCACGTAGAAGTTTTTTCAATAAATTCATCTTCATAGGAATATAAAACAGGTCAGCTAGCAAAGGAACACAATTCGTGCCCATGGGAATTCCAATAGACTGTTGGAAGACCTGATCACCAAAGACCGTGAAGATATTGTCAAGGAGGAACTCCAGCATATTTTTTATTTCAACTTCAGAGTACTTGTGCATGGAATCAGAGTGGTATTTAACAAAGTAATTTTGGATGACTGATCACTAGAATATTTGCGTTTTCCATTTTTGTTGACGAAGCAACTCTCTATGATGTCAAACAGTCTAGTCTTTAATTTATCGCGAGGAATTGTCGTTTAAATTGTTGAAAAGTCGTACCTTTTGATGTAGTTGGTTTGAGAAGTTTTGCGATTTCAAGTTAACTAACAGTTTTTTAAAATGTTTTATAATCCACATTTGATTTATACCACTTCTGGCGTATATAGTAGCACAGTACATTTGAAGTTTTTCCTTCACAAGTGTTAATATTTTCGTGAGGGGCAAATATGGAGGCTTAGTAAAACATTTACTGGATCCAGCAATCCATCTTTGTTTGTAAAAGTATTTATGTAGTTTAGGAATCTAGTATAGGTACGATATCTCACATTTATTTGACCCATTGAATGGTATATCAAATGTGTCTAAACCTGAAGCATGGTTTTGAAGAATTTCATCTTTTGAAAAGGCAGTTTGAGTATAAGTACGATTACCAAAAGTGGAATTAATGTAAACTACGTTTAAAATAGTTATAATAATAAGCCTTACAAAGAAAGACAATGTTGTTAGAAGCTTTGTCAGCTGGAACCAAAACATTTTGCTCATGTAACAAATCTAATTCTTTTATCATTTCTGGTTTACTAAACACAGAAGGGTATATGGCACATACTTTTGTTTTAATATGTCTAATGTGGGATTTTAATATTCCTCTTATACTTTCAATCCATTCTGACAATGTATGAAGTTCTTTTTTTTCACATTTCGCCCATCGTCTGGCATAATCTTCTACATAATTCATAATAGAGATGAAGTTTTGTCGCCAATTGAAAGAGTAAGATTCTCTGTAATTAGGACTGTAGAATAAGTGATTTCAGGTCCTCATTTTCAACTATATCAACATCACCAGTAATGACATGTCCAGCTGGACTATAGTTGAAGGAAGGTGAAGAACACGTAGGTTGATTAAGTATAAGATGGGTTATAGCTAGGCTCTGCAAAGTTTGTTTATGATTATAAAGTTTAGATGCAATATTAAAATATATTTGTAGCAAATGCTGGGTGTAGACTCGAACTTGAAATAAGTTGGAATACACAATTGAAATATGTTATGACGAAGGCTGTTGTTTATGTTGACGGCATCGATTCTTTTGTTTGTAAATTGGAGCTTAGGGAACTGGAAGCATGATTTGGAAGGAATATAATCCATGACAAGTGGTGGTTTAAAGAGCCTGTGATTGGCTACATCCAGAATCATAGAGTTCAGTCTATATTCAAGTGTTGAAAAATCCAAGTATAGACCAGTTGTGTCTTCATGAAATAACGTATGTAAAACTCTCAATGGAATAGAGTAAAGTTTTGTACCAATATGATGTGGACCTAATTGTCTGTTGACGTAAGGTAAACGTGAATCAAACGTGACATCATTTATACTTGGTCTTTCGGGTTTTGTATATACATTTGTTATGGTACAACCAATCATATGATGCAATGGTGTGTGATGTTGTGACCTTGACCTGGAAGTTTGACCTACGTTTAATACAAATCTGACCTATACAATGTCCTGAATTATTAAGGTACATGTATCTCTTTTACATCTTCTGTATATATTTATTATGGTGGGACATTTCATATCATGATCTTTGACTTTGTGATATTGGAATTCGGAGTTTGACATACGTTTAAAAAATAACCTATCAAATATATTCGGAACCATTTTAGGTGAGAATTTCATATTATGTATATAGATTCTTTGTGGCAAGACCCGTAATGATGTTTAATCTTTTGACCTAGGAGTTTGACCTACTTTTTAAAAAAAACCCTGACCTATTGAATATATCTGAACTATTTTAGGTAGCGTTCTCATGTTTTGTATGTAAGTTCTTTATGGTGAGACTTTATCATTTCGTAAAGCTTTACCTTGTGATCTTAACCTGAAAGTTTAATGTACTTTTAATAAAAACCTTACCTATTTGATATCTCCTGAATTATTTAAGATATAGTTTTCAAATTCTTTATATAGATTTCTTATAACAAGGTCTAAATGTAAAACTTATACGGTACCAATTTTGATGCACCAGATGCGCATTTCATAAATATCATGGCATGATAATTGACCTTGTGACCTTGGTCTTATCTAGAACAGCAATATCATGTGAGTGATATTGGTGTTGAGGTTATGTGAATTCATTTCAGTTATGTTATGATCATTTTGAGCTACGGTGTGGTCATAATATGGGGTAATACATTTTCATGGGTATAAAGATTGATAAATTTGGTTTTTTAAATCACAACAGCTGAAAAATGGCAGGCCAAGGTCACTCAGGTGAGCGATGTGACCCATGATCCTCTTGTTACATGTATATTGGCTGGGACCAATTTGTTTAATTTAGGTTTTTATTTGCTCATTTGCAAACGTAGTCATTAGTAATGAGTTATTTGTATTATGTTGTCCCTACCAATTAATTTTGTATGTTTTGGTCTATAAATCAATGTTTGATTTTGATTTATTGTGTCTTTTGTTTGATTATGATAATAAATGAGATGTTTTACTAAAACGGTTTTAATTTTGTTATTACATTAGATACTTCAAATATTACATCATCGCAAAGCAACAGTCGGTCGCACTTCTTTTACCTCCCGTGGGACAAAACTCCAATATTTTTTTGCATAACTTATTAAAATGAATGCCCTTACATGACCTATCGAGGACCATTGGGAATCACCGTAAGTATTCCCGGAATTCTAAGCGTCAGCAGTAATGGCGGCGCTCATGAAAGTGTTTTGTAGTATCACTATCAAAGATCGGTGTCACGGGGCTCTGTCGTCAAAAACTTCGCTTGAACAGTTCACCTATGCTTTAGAGTGCCTAAACTTTTATCCAACAAACGCACAATTGCGTACAGTCTTTGTACGAATAAATTAAATCGGGTATGCAAAGTCAAGGAGTCAATGGTCACGAAACTGGACCAGATGAAGGGGAAAAGAGATAAGTTGCTAGGTATGTTTACATTTGTAAAGCATCTCGTTGAAAGCTTTATAACTTGTCAAAATCTTCGCTTCAAAAGTCATATTTTTCTATGCTCACACATACTGGAAGTAGGGGGATTTTTCATCGATTGAATATCGCAATAAGGAATGGTAAAGCTACCAATCTGATAAAGAAGCCGAGACACACCTTCCAGCGAAAATATCGGCGTTGTGTCCCACTGGAGGTAAAACAATTGCGACCGACCGTGGGTTTCCGACGAAGCAATCATTATTCAGTAACAAAAACTGAACTACTAAATGCCAGAGTTTTTTCTCTCAGATGGATTTTCTACCTCAAATTTGCTGAATATAAATATATATTTAATAGAATAATGAATTGTTTTATATTCAAAATTTTATACTTAGTTAGTATTTCCTTTAAGTACCTCAATATCACTGTGTTACAAATTTCCCTAGAAGTGCCTCTCAATTTTCAGCCAATCCGAAACCAATGATACGGTCACTTGAAGCTTTTGCCATTTGTTTTTTTTTTACTAGAATTGGTCGGCGACCTCCACAACCCCTTCTTCGTCCCATTCAATTCGTTCATTTTATGAATTTCATGTTTAATTAGCATTTATATGTAAAATCGTCATATTGCATGTATCCTTTTGCATTATGACACGGCCTTGCCTTTTTTGTGCACGATCTTTTTTATATATATATATATTATTAGTGTTTTTAGATGTACATGTATATTGTCTGGGATTGATTTGTGTAAATTACATGTTTATTTACAAACCTAGTAATTAGTAAACCTTTTGCTACTCTCTTTCTCTTTTCAACGTTTCGTTTTGAGAGCTCGAACCCCTGAGACCCCTGATGTCCAATGATTTGAACTATCTATAATTGATTGATTTTGCACTGTTTATAACATCTCACTCACATGGAGACGTCACCATTGCCATGAAGGCCTGCAGAATTTAAGTTTATGCTTATTTTTTGTGATATGAAATAGCAAAGTTGGCATGTTTTGCGAGTGCAAGATTTAACGTTGCGTCTGATGACGTTTTCTCAATTCTTATACAGAAAAAAAATAATTTAATATACCTTGTTAATTAAAATGCTTTGGATAATTTTTAAGAATTTGTTGATAAACACATAAAAAAAATCTTTTCAATAACATTATAGAAGTATCATAATCAAAAACTATCTTAAAACTAATATGTATTTAAATCAACCATGACCATAGCCATCGAAATCCTTGATTAAAAAGCTAGACTAAGGATGGTTAAATATGAAGTAATACACCGGTTTCGAATACACCCGAGTTATTTCCCTTTGGAGAACTCTCGTATATAGTGAGGCGCGAAACAATTTGTTTATACACGCGGGAGTGGGACTAATATTCATCACTGCGTAAGTGAATGTACTCAGTAAGTTTCTTATACACTGTTAGATCACCCGAATTCGACTGATACACAAACGAAGTAAGTTATAAGTATTTAGGGACTAATTAAATACATAGAATTCTTATCATATCACGTTATTTCGTTGGTTATAAGTACCATATCTAAGACATTACTTGCAAATATGACATTGTTTTCATGTTTACACTTTAGTAAAACATTTCTTTCGATAGTATATTGTATTTCCCACATTTACATATTAAAAGAGAAGCTGCTTTTAATACATTTCATCATCTTACTCGCTGACTGTAGGTTCACTCTGTCCCACTTAGTCATTCAAAGTTCCACTAAATGCACCTCCTACACAGAAGAGTTAATATGAATAAAGGAATAAAAAATATTTTCAAAACCATGGGATTGTAAGAGCACTAACTGTCATTTTGTCACAAAAATTAAATTCAATGAAAATTGCTCTATTTTATATGCCTTAGTAATAATCAAGCAGGCACATGCATATGCAATTTCAGTGATTGGATAATTATTGGTTCACAATCCTGTCCTTCTTTCATGAATGTTTCTTTACACTAAAGTGGTTATTTAACTTAGTTTTGGAACAAAATAAATGTTTTGATTAGTCATTGATATTTATTATATACCCATCGATGTTTGGTTTTTTTATACTGTGGATTTCAGAGTGTGATCCGATTTTTTTTATCACCACACTGTGGTTCAGTATCCTCTGAAACTGATGACGTCACAACGTTGATCATTTTTTGTGGCAAACAAAAACACCAAATAATAATGTCACTGTATTTTTTAGTTTTTCATAATTTGGAACACTATTATTATCTTATAAACGTGGATAACAAGTATGTCGGAGCAGACGAAGAAGTTTGCATGTTGTTCATGATATTTAATGAAAAACACTTTCATTAGACACCAGACAGCGCGAAGTTGGGACTCTTTTAGTGTAAACACCATTAGAGACAAATACACGGAGCTTATTATAATTTATTCGTAGAAATATTTTGCAAGCTAAACGTACACTAACGATAAAAACGTATTATATAAATAGTTGGGCTTCCTATTCAATATGTTAACTCGGTAACCAATTAGAGCACATCGGCTTCGTCTGAAATGCTGATCCTCAATGGACAATGTGAGAACAATTGACAAAATAAATATCCTTCATATCGTTACCACAATACATGATTCGATGAGACCGCGAAATTAAAATTCAGTTCATCATCAGCAATACGCGTAAGGTTGAAAACGACATCCACCACGCCTGCACAATACATTCCCCTAATGAGGACTACCTCTCAACACTTTCGTAAAAATGTACAATCTTAATAATTAATGGATTGATTAATTAATAGTAACTTGTTTAACGTCCCTCTCGATAATTTTTCACTCATATGTAGACGTCACCAAGACCGGTGAAGGGCTTCAAATTTACCGGTAGACCTACGCTCGGCGCTTATGACCATTGAGCAGTGAGGATTCTTTGGCGTGCCACACCTACTGTGACACGGGTAATCCGTCTTTAAGGTCATTTCTGAGGACCCGTGACATTTACACCTGATGCCGAGCGTTTAGCAATGGAACTGTCATTACCCGTTTTAGCAAGTTACGTCTTTCGCAGCCGGAATTCGAACCCCGACCTTCCGCATGCATGAAGGGCGAGCGTTCTACCTCTAGACCACCGCGATGGTTTTGTTGCCTGAAGGGCTTTATGGAATTTGATCAGATGACCAACCCATATTTATATCTCGATAAATATTTTAAAATGATACCTTAATCATTTAATAACTTTTAAAGTGATGATTTAACAATGATGCTGATTGGATGAAAATTCCTTTGATTTCTCAGTAAATAAAAACTTCGTCCGGAGTTCATCTGCACTAAACACGCGGGACTACTTTTGTCTGGAATGCGTCTTCCCCGTTCTAATTTTAGAGCTACCATTACCAAAATATAAGCCCTCTGGCGCACAGTTGCTGCAAATTTGCAGCGGATTTGAGTTAAGTTTGCCGCAACTAGTTGCAGCACATTAGCCGCAAGTTTACTTTTCGTATAGAAATGTTTTACTCTGGGACACAATTAGTGGCATAGTTACGGCACACAGTTGCTGCATACTTCTGTCACACAGTGTGCGGCACATTTTCCGCAAGTATACTTTTCGTATGCAAATTTTTCCTCTGGGATACAGTTTGCGGCATATTTGCGGCACACAATTGCTGCACACTTCTGGCACACGGTGTGCGGCATATTTCCCGCAAGTATATTTTTGTATGCAAATTTTTCCTCTGGCACACAGTTTGTGGCAAACTTGCGCACACTCTTGCTGCAGACATTTGGCACACAGTTTGCGGCAAACTTGCTGCACACTTTTGCTGCAAACTTCTGGCACACAGTTTGCCGCAACTTTGCGGCACACTTCTGGCACTGTCTGCTCAAAATTAAGGGATTCTATATAAACTGGCATTACAAAAACACAATAACAATTCAATTAATATAATGTCAAGAACAATGACATATCAAGTAATTAACATATTCAAAAATACAAATTTAAAACAAAAAATTCAAAAATAGAAATGATCGACTTGTTGTAAAATATGTTATCTATCATAGGTACAGTAGTAGAAACATACTGAAAAAATGACGAATTAAAGGTAGAATTTTTCAACCATAAAAGAGGAGCATTTTTAAAATGTTACATGTATATCTTCAATGTTTATATAATATCTATAATGTACAGGGTCTGGAAAAGGTTAAGTAAAAGCTGTGAGACCAGTTGGTTACATAAAGTACCGTGCTTAAAAAATGACTAAGTTCAACTTCACCATGCACATGTAAATTTTTCAAAGAATGCCTGATCACTTCCGAAAAGACACATACACATCTTCAGTGCTTCCATAATAGCTGTACAAGGTCTGAAGGATGTGAAATAAATGCTGTAAGAAGAGTTGATTACAAAAAATAGGTACCGTCAATTCAGGAAATGCTTTTAAAAAATGACAAAGTTCAACAAAATGTAATTAAAAAAAAAATGTCTGATCATTTTCAAAAAGACACATGCACATCTTCAACATGTCCATAACTACTGTACAACGTTTGAGGAATATGAATGTAGATGTGCACGAGTTGATCACACAAAATAGGTACCATCTATTCAAGAAATGCATAAAACTTGACCAAGTTCAACTACACGTAATTTTAACAAAAAAAGTAAAATCATTTTCAAAATAACGCATACACATCTTCAATGTTTCCATAACAACTGTACAAAGTTTAAGAAATTTCAATTTAGAGGTGCATGGTGATTTAACTACACACAATAGTTACCGTCTATTCAAGAAATGCTTTAAAATGACTAAGTTCAACTACATGTATTTTTTAAAAAAAAAAAATGTATGATCACTTTCAAAAAGGCACATGCACATCTTCAATGTATCCCTAACTACTGTACAACGTTTGAGGAACATCAAGTGTGAGGTGTGAAAGGAATTGATTATACAAAGTAGGTATTATTACAGGGACGCTACTGTCGCTCGCCCACCAGTCATTCACCATTTTATATACTGTTTGCATATTGTGCAACCCGACCAGAAATATAAATTAAAATAACAAGATGTGAGAAAAAACTTAAAGAAACTGCAACAGCGTCTGATCAACAAATATTGCATTGTGCAATGTTAAAACGTTCTCGGTGAAGTCCCACCCTGGCCATGAGAGTTTATCAAATGAAAGTTTTTTTAAAATCCTTATTAAACTAGCAAGTGCTATACAAATGTTGCTAATGCTAGAATTGTGTATACAATTAAGACAAAGGAATTGACATGATCTTAAGTACATGTAATTAAAAAGTAGGTCTCTCATTTGTATAACATGACTATGTGCATCAATAACAACTGGTTTCAACAAACTATGTAAACTATGCACTTTTCCTTAGAAAAATCTGGACACAATCTACATTAAGTTTAGTCAGTACTGTGAAGGACTTTATATTCTGATAAATTAATACAGAATTGTGGGCACTTAATTATTAGGGAGAACACTGTAAACATTTACACAAGTTTCTCCATCATAGATGAATAGGAGAATAATAGGACTAATAACACGGCTACGTCAACAAACGAAATTATTTAAAGCTGGAAGTTTTCGGGCCGTATGGGGTTTTAATGAATATTTGAAGGTATGTTTGGACACAACTACAGTAGGAAAATATGTTAAGGGTTTTTTGATATTAATTAAATCTATGAGACAGCAACTCAAGAATGGAACGATATAAGGCCTCAACCGTGCGCAGCTTTTTGTGCGCCGTAAATCGAAGGCTTTTAAAAGGGGTGGATCTGTAGCTCTCTGTTATGGCAAACTATTTTTTCAGAGAGCTACAGTTCTGCAGCTACATCAACTCCTGTTCTCCATTCATGTTCAAGATGTTGTTTACTGGTACACAGGAGTCGGCAATTTTTTCAATAAAGTAGAAATATATGAGAAATGGGCATGGATACTACCACTGAGCTTCGCGAGTGAAGCGTTTGCTACGCTCATGAAGCTCAGTGGTAGTATTTATGCCCATTTCTCATATATTTCTACTTTATTGATAAAATTGCCGACTCCTGTGACCGGTATAACATCATGGCGCCTGTTGACATAAACTTTCGCGCTTAGGATATTGATTGAATCCCACACCCGACGCATTGAACTGGATCTCGATTTGCGATGCATAGAGCCACAAAGACCCATGAAAACCTACTTTGGTATATAACTTATATTTTTCTAACGTAGTATCATTTAGCATTCCACAAACCAGAGTGACGTACCTGAATAAAATTCTGATATGTAAATTATACGATATAAAGGTGAATTATTACCACTCTCATTTAATTAATTTCAACCCACAAACCCAGTATCTGAATTTTAATCAATAGATATACATATAAATAAAGAAAATCTCTGTCCGTCCGTCTGTCTGTCTGTCTGTCTGTCTGTCTCTCTCTCTCTCTCTCTCTCTCTCTCTCTCTCTCTCTCTCTCTCTCTCTCTCTCTCCATTTATTAAAATATAGACATTTGGTCTTCTCTTTTTTACTAATTAGATTAAAATTCAGATACCTGTGCACATACATCTTACTTTAAAAGCCTGATATGTAAATTATACGATATAAAGGTGAATTATTACCACTCTCATTTAATTAATTTCAACCCACAAACCCAGTATCTGAATTTTAATCAATAGATATACATGTAAATAAAGAAAATCTCTGTCTGTCTCTCTGTCTCTCTGTCTCTCTCTCTCTCTCTCTCTCCATTTATTAAAATATAGACATTTTTTCTTGTCTTTTTTTTACTAATTAGATTAAAATTCAGATACCTCTGCACATACATCTTACTTTAAAAGGGCATTAGCTGAGAAAGTGATGGCAACCATTTTCCCCTCAAAATATCTCGATGATATGGAAATACATATTGATGACTAATAAGAACATTTATTTTTTATTATGTACAAAAACAAGAGAACCCTAATAAAACTACGTCAGATAACCGCTTTTAGTGTAAAGAAATATATACGGAAGAAGTATTCATTGCACCTCAATCAAATCATTTCTCAAATAAAACCAACAGCAAATACATTTTGCTGACAGTATGCCAAGGTAACTAGAGAATAATTATACTGCCTTGCAAGACAATACTATTCAATCACCAAAATCACATATTCATTTTCAAGAGGTTCAAAGGTGTTTGAAATAATTAAATACTAGTGTAACTATTACTTTAATATATAATATCTATTATTTATAGGGCAACTTTCATTGAATTCAATTTTTGGTGACCAAATGACAGATAATTCCCATTAAGACATGAAGATGGAAAGGGTGCAAGAAATTTTGCATACATGCCTATATATATATATATATATATATATACACTGTATATATATATATATATATATATATATATATATATATATATATATATATATATTGTCCGAGTTCTTAAAAAGTTCTAATTTTTAAATAATCATGAATTCATGATATATATTTTACCTTAAAAAAATTCTTCATGCTTCTTGTGAGCATTCCAAGAATTCAAAATTTTGTAGATCTATTTATCTTTATTAATTAAGTTCAACTGAAATATTATAAAGACTTAATTAATCAGCTAGAACAGATTAAATTCATTTCCCAATATTGTTTAAGAACATATCATAGAAAAGGTTGTGATGAATATATTGAAATGGATTTTATTCTAAATATTCAAGAAAAAGTCAAGAACAACCCTAGCTGTTTCTGGGTGTTTCAGTTCTAAACTTTTAAGAAAAAAAGTTGTGGTGAACTTTTGGCACACTGTGCCACTAGTGACACACTGTGTGCTGCTAGTGGCGTTAGCTACATACTTCTGGCAAACATCTCTGGCACACTGATTTGTTTGTCGCAAACTTGCGGCAAATTTGCAGCAAACTTTACATTTTGGTAAGGGTATTTATAGAACGGGAATTTCCACACAAGCATTGCAAACGAAGTGTATTCGTTTGATGCTACGAAAAATAATGACAAACAAAGATATTGATAAAATACAAATTAATTTAAAGAAACAACACACTTAGACCTAGCGATGACGTGGAAGAATATAGTCAATTTGATGACGTAGGACACTGACTGGTAGAAGTAGGGCCTAGAGAGATTATAGAAGTTTCCGGTATGCATCGTCTGCTTTACGAGTTCGATAACATGACAGAACAAGCAGTGGTTTTTGATTTGGGAGATAGTAATGAAATTGAACTGCGTTATATGGGGCTCAGTCAACGAGGACAATTTAGATAAAGAGGTGTTGAGCTTTTTACTTGATATTCCACCGTTCCTACGACTCAACCAGTCTCCTTAATATTTATTCAGCTTTTAACCAATGCATCTATAATATGGCGTATACTCCATTTAAATCTGCACAATTACTATACCAGCCCAAAACGGACACATAGTTTTGTTCTTGTTTTCATTGTTACGTATAGGTATTCCTACGCGCCATTTCAAAAAAGGCAATTCAATCTTTTTGATGATAGAAAATATTTGGGGTTTTTTTTATTTCAAAAAAATAATTCGATGATAAGAAATAAAAATTATAATTCTTTATTTGATGCATGTATCAAACGAAAAAACGGGAGATTTGAGTCAGTACAAGTTGAGTTATTCATAATTGCACTGTTAGTAAAATTATGGCATGGTTCAAGATTAGCGTCAACGAATGGGGATGACATGTATTGCGCTAAAATAGATACATTTACTGTCATCATACTTCCCCAAAATCGATATATTTTTCAAATGATGTGAACAATTTTGATATAAGCATTTTTATTGAATAATTACCTATCAATTTTATAAAATAAATTTCACAGTAAACAAAACACAATTTAATACATCATGTAGAAAAATGAAATGAAATTCTAATGCATTTATCAACGACATCTAAATAGATACAATAGTTGAACAGATCAACACTTATTACACATTGTAACATAACATCTCTATTCATATATTGAAAGCCATCATTTGATATACCATAAATTCTGGTAATCGATGCAGAAAAGAGAGTATTCATCATCAATAATGCACTGAAATGAATTATTTATCATTTGACTCATTCCTAATATAACAGGTTAACCTAATCTTTGTATCAATGTTTTGTCAGCAAAGCATTCGGCCTTCTGAAGACATTGAAAAATAAATGTGTATAATTCGTCTACTCATTACAAAAGAAACACACAGCACTATGCACAACATACACAACCAGTAATGGAATGGAATGAAGAATAAAATATTTATAAATGGGAGGGTTTTTTGTCATTCATCCGATTACTAGTTTATTGCTGATATCTGAAGTAAGGAAACCGTATAACAAAATATTTCGGTCGATGAAATCTAGAAACTGGAGGGGGAAATTCTATACCAGGGCGGTTGTTGCGCCATGGGGGAAACTCTATACTGACTTTGTACATAGGGGGAATCATATGCTCGAGTGCTTTTTTCCCCGGGGGAAAATCTATCCTGGGCCCGTTTTTTCGGGAGGAAAGTTCATGCAAGGAAAGTATATGCTACAACACCGGGACTCCTGCATTTCTAGTTAGGCTATCTAACTGCTAAACTACACAGACGGATATATAAAGTATAGTAGTATTACTACTGTAATGTTTTGGTTCAATTCAATCAAACGTTTTAATGACTGTATTTGTCATGTTAACATGGAATGACCTGGCACCCCTTATAATTAGAACAGCCTGTGTGGATATAAACCCGGGTGCTGTGATTCTGTGTCATTCTTGCAAGCTGATCGAACAGAGAAGTGAGCTTAATAAGAAGTAAGAATGAATAAAGGTTCTAGTATTAGGAAAGGTAAAGAGACAATCAATTCAGTGGCCCGATAAGAGCTGAAGCTGTTTTGGTTGTTTTCTCGCCTTATTGTTTCTGGAGTGGTTGTCCATTGTGACCAACCATAGCACTGACAGTAAGTCAGGGAAAATAGCTAGTGCGGGGATAGTCGCATGTTCCTGGTACTAGTCTATCTAGTTAAGGAAACATACTATTTACTTTCTTCAAGTCTTCCATTTATTATTGATTTACTTCTTGATTTCAACTCAAAGTAGGGACATTCAAATAAATAGATGTATATCCAATCAGTGATTGAGGATAATTATACTTTAGTTAAGCAAAGAGGCTCCTTTTGAAATCATAGAGTGCCGTTACACTACAATATAAAATTTGAATTTATTTCCATAATCTTAAAATAACTCTTCATATCGAGGCCTCTTTTCTATTACGTGATTAGGTAATGGCTTAATCACAACAGGGCGCCTCTTTTATATTACGTGATTAGGTAATGGCTTAATCACAACAGGGTGCCTCTTTTCTTTTATGTGAATAGGTATGATAACAAAAGGTCATGTATTTTACAAAGTAATAAATATCTATCAAGTTGTATGACTTATTACTTCATTTTATCATAAAAACAAATAATGATAATGAATATATTATCTGAATTTTATCCTAGTCATTTGATCCCCTACAGCATGAAGTGCATTGCATTCATAACAAATGTTGTTATTACCGAGCAGGGCAGATGTGTGACGCCATGGTCTACATTTAGACGTCTTAATTCAACTGAAGCAGTGGCGAGCTAAAGGGTGATTTTAGCATACACGCACACCATATGACAATATCTTCGTAGTCTTTTGTCATCAGGTCTTCCAACAGTCTGTTGGGGAGTTCCCACGGACTTGAATTTTGCTCCTTTTTTAGCTGATCTGTTTTTATATTTCTATGAAGCAGAATATAATAAAAAAAACTTCTACGCGAGAAGAGCAAATTTCCTGCTGTGGCCTTCAGTTCGACATTGAGATATATCGACGACATTTTATGTATTAACAATAATAATTTTCATTCATATGTCGATTCGATATATCCCAGTGAACTCCAAATAATACACACCAGATAGTCGGTCACTTCTGCTTCATACTTGGATATTTTATTGAAAGTAGATATTAATGGCAAACTAACAGCTCAACTTTCTGACAAACGGGATGATTCCATTATCTCCATCGTCAACTTCCTTTATTTATGTAGCAATATTCCATTATCACCTTCACATGGTGTTTATATATCTCAACTAATTCGATACACAAGAGCTTGTTCTGCGTATGTTCAGTTCTTAAATCGAAGCAGGCTAATGACAAACAAGGTGATGGTTCAGGGGTTCCAAAGGTCTCGATTAAAGTCAGCATTTCGCAAATTCTATGGTTGTTATAACAATCTTGTTTGCCAATACAACCTATCATTGGGTCAAATGCTGTCTGACGTATTTCATACCGATTGTTAGGCCGTTCTTATCACACTGATTTTGACCACGCATAACTCCGTTTACCTGATCAGGATATAGGGCTCAAGGCGGGTGTGATCGGTCGACAGGGGATGATTACTCCTCCTAGGCAGCTGATCCCACCTCTGGTGTGTCCAGGGGTCCGTGTTTGCCCAACTATCTATTTTGTATTGCTTGTGGGAGCTATGAGATTGATAACTGTTCGTTATCTTCACTTTTATTAAATGGATCATAAGCCATTGTGAAGTTGTATCATGAATATAAATTCTATAATTATCACCAGTCATTTAAGGTATATTCTGCATGCTGCTCAATAGTGCATATAATATTCTTGCGATAGCCTAAGCCAGTATCTCATTTAATTTTGATTTCAGAATATCTTCACTTATATTTACCATACCACATTGTACGTCTTCAATTTTTTCCTATTTGTTTGGAAATTGATGTCTTACTTAAAAGTACGGATCATTGTTCATCATTTAACAGTACAGAGGCAGAAAAATTATGATGATCAAGTCGTAGACATTCTCTGTGTTTGACAACATCGATATAAATGATCTCGATAATTTTAATGCTTTCAAATAAACAATATGGAAATTAAACATAAGGCATGCGTTGTTGAAAATAATAATGATACTCCCTCGAAGTAGAAAACTTATTTGGGCCAGAAAATCAAATGAACATGCAAGTAAATATCCATTCATTTCAAAATCAGAAAAGGGGATTTTGTATTTTAAGCATATAATTAGATGGATTAAACGTTTCTCGTGGCAGGGAAATTGACATAAAAACAAATCAGAATTATCTAACATCAACAGGATTGTGTGAATTAAAAGCCATATGTGAAAATGGACTCTGTTTTCGTTTAAAATAGCTTTTATCCACAATTACTAAAGGGGAATGCTCCTTTAAGAACATTCATTATTAAATGTAACATACCAATGTTAAATATCAACTTGTTTCAATGGACTGCCTTAATTTTAAAAGAAAAAACTTATCATCAGCAGAAAAAGCTCTTGTGTATCAAATTAGTTTGAGAGACGTAAATACCATTTGCTGGTGATAATGGAGTATTGCGATAGAAATATGGGAAGTTGAGGATTTCAAAGCTGAAGTTTGTCTTAAAGTTGAGCTGTTACTCTACATGTATGTACAATAACATATCTAAGTATGAAGCAGATGTACATTGTATGTTGAAAAGGGGTAGGGGTTTTAAATTATGCCCTTTGTGGAAGTATCCGTTTACCTGATCAAGATAAAAAGCTAAAAGCCGGTCAACAAGGGATGCTTACTCCTCCTGGGTACCTTATCCCACCGTTGGTATATCCAGGGATCCGTGTTTGACCAGCTCTCTATTTTGTATTCCTTATAGGAATTATGAGATTGATCACTGTTCGTTATGTTCACCTTTCATTGATCACTGATCGTTATCTTCACATTTCATCTGGTACGCGGGTTGACTCGTAATCACCCGTGACAAATTTGTTCATCCGAAACCCAGCTAATCACGTGTAATTCCCGTTATGTTCGAATGATTTTCGAATACTCCTACCCCTCTAGGAACATTGCAATCGTTATGTCGGCGACCAATGACATCTAACAAGAGTGGTCGTTGATTACTAAATTATAAATTAACAGAATTTATAAATCAATATTATTTAAAATTTTATGAATAAGTTGGCAACATGTGTTTTGGCGGACCCTGGAACTAAATTGTTGTTTTGGTTCCCAGGCAAAATTTTATTCTCGGGTCCTACAAAGCACATGTTGCCTTCTCAACCTCACTTAATAAGTCAAAATAATTTTGACCGTGTTGCTACAAATTCAACTCACTAATTGAGCTTGTCATACGACCATTGACACAGATTTACCTGTGTAATGATGAGGATAATAATAAATCAACCCAACGCATTCATATTTAAACAACACAAAGTTTAGAGTTATCTTCATGTCTTTAATATCAGACAGGAATATGACTGAGATCTCTAAAGCTGATCGTCATTTCTCGATCATCTGTCTTCAGTATTTGGGATAATCACCATACCCACTATGACCATCTGAAATTTAAAAATATCATCATAATATATTTCATCATCTATTCAATAATCAGAACAACCATTGTTACATAAAGAAAAAATGGAAAATGTAATTTGTATAAATTAACCACGACATCGCATTACCTTACATTGTATTTGGAAAAGGTCAGAGGAGTCATTTATTAATCTGGTATTTATAACTACAATAGTCTATAAGTATCACTTTTATTAGCATCTAAATATACATTCTAAAATACTTACAGTTCACGCAGCAACCCCAATAGTGGTATCTGTAGTCACAGTGGTATCCATGGTAACAATGCTTATAATGATGGCATTGACCTCCCTCATGGCAAAAAGAAAAACCTAAAACCATAACCATAATTAACTGAGACATTATATCCTGTATAGGTAATACATGCACATACATCACTTTCATTTCAAAGATAAAATAAAGAGCACATATAGTCTGGTTTGAATTTTGGGGTAAGTTATACACTGACACGTGCATGGGTATCAAATCCATAGAATTTCATATCCTCAGTAAATATAGCAGGTGAACTTCATGCACTAAATCCTTTTGACTGACTTGTAAAACAGAGATTTAAGACGGATAAAAGAAAAAAAGGGATGCCTTCAAAACCCTCAATCATAGCACTCCAGTAAACATTTGATATTGATACATGTGTGAATTGATTAGCATAGTTACCCAACAGAGGCACAAGGACAACGTTTCTTCCCAAAAGCCACTTGGAGATCAACAATTGATGAATACACGAGTGGTTACTAGGTATAAGATGAATACTTCTTTGTGTATACATTTTCCTTTCTTGTCTAGATTAAATTATAAAACATTGCAGATAAACTGATTTTTTTCTCTTCGCAAAAAACCCAACCATTTCCAGGAAAACTCATACTCCAATTCAAGAGCGATGGATAAACTAAGGAAATCAAAAATCATTAATTTTCAACCCCATTTTGAAACTTTATAAGGACAAATTTCATATTAGATCTCTGTATAATAAAGATGTCTTTAACTGTCCGGTGAGAAGTGAGTTGTGTCACCATTCGCGAAAATTGGTAGAATGATTGATTGATTGTTTATGGTTTTAAGCCTTTTTGGGCAATATTTCAGCCATTTACAGACAGTCGTCTTGAATTAGACGCTGACTACGGAACCTCGTGAAACGATAGTGGGTTACACCATGCGACAGACGACAAGCATAATAAATACGGAAGGAAGGGTCAAAACACATCTTTTCTATATCACAAAAGTTCTAAACACTGAATGTAGTTTTTTAATGTAAAGTTTATCCTTCAGATATCGAGAAGTCGATTGAAAATAGCTTCTATGGATTGGTTTTACGCCGTTTTGGCATTATTTCAGCCATTTTACGGCGGTCTGTGAAAAAGTGAAGATATTGAAGTGTTCCATGAATGCAAGGTGAAAATAACGAACAGTGATCAATCTCGTAACTCCTACAAGCAATACAAAATAGATAGTTGGGCAAATACGGACCCCTGGACACACCAGAGGTGGGATCAAGTGTCTAGGAGGAGTAAGCATCCCCTGTTGACCGGTCACACCCGCCGTGAGCCCTATATCCTACCCCGAGATCGCACGAGCGACAAATATCATAATCCCGCCCCCAAAGAATACAAACTTAAAGAGTGTAATAAACATGGACCCCTTGACATACTAGAAGTGGGATTAGATGCCTAAGAAGAACACATTTTCCCGTTTGAATTGGTGCAGGTAATATATTTTTGAGCCTGCCAATCAGCATCTTTTCATAAAACCACCACAAGTTTGTGAGGAGTTTAATCATGTAATGCTAGGTGTTAAAAAGGTATTTAACAAATTCATTGGATAATGTTTTAGGGGAAAATCATGTTTGATATTTTAAGGGTAAACTCACAAAATGTGCATCGGTGCACAATACATTTTCTTATCCAAAACAAAAACAAAAACAAAAAACAGCCCCCTCCTAATAAAATAGAAAACTAGAAAACCTTGGAAGATCTTTTTAGAACATTAAGATTAAATCAATCAACTGATCATATAATTGCTGGGTTTTTTCTGGAATTACATGTTTCTAGACGTTAAAGTGCTTCGAGTTCGATTGATTGATTGTATCTTGTTTAACGTGAGTGAAAAATTCTGGAGCAGGGCGTTAAACAGGATACAGCAAACCTTAACTTGGAATCTGTAAGATGAGTTGAATAGACAAACCTAGTACTCACTTTGTAATGTTTCCTCAAAACAGACAAGTTCATCAAACAATGATTTTCTGAGAAAAAGAAAATTAAAACTTCTTTACATCTTCAATACCCAGAAAAACATTGACAAATAAGGTCCTCACTTGAAAACTGTAGGGTGAATTACATGGACAAATGATATACTCTCTATGTAATATTACATCCAAACTAAGTTCAACAATCTGTGATGTTCTCAGAAATTGACGAAAATCAAAATCCTTGCCACCTGTTCATCTTTAATACCCATATAAACACTGTGTAAAATGATCAAGGTTCTCACTTGAAAACTAGGGGGAAATAAGATGAACAAATCATGTACCCTTATTTCGAATAAAGGGGAAAACTCCTGCAGAATCAATGAAAATTTGAGCATGATCTATGGTAAACCACCAGAAAACTACACTGTAAACTTCAGCTTGATACACTGTATGCGACAGAGAAACGAAAATGAAAAAACAGAAACCCGGACGGACAGATGGACGGACATATTTATACAGACACCCCTGTACGATAATATAGTACACAATACAATACACGATACCGCCAGTCTAAAGAATAAGAATTATAATAAGCACTAAAATGACAGACATTTACAATTAGAAACCAAATGTTCGGGAAATTGAATTCAAAGAAAATTGCTCCATTTTATATGCCTTAGTAATAATCAAAGCAGGCACATGAATGTGCAATTTCAGTGATTGGATAATTATTGGTTCACAATCCTGTCATTCTTTCATCAATGTTTCTTTACACTAAAGTGGTTATTTAACTTAGTTTTATCTTTCGGAACAAAATAGATATCTGATTAGTCATTGATATTTATTATATACCCATCAATGTTTCGTTTTTTGATATGATTTTCCGGATCACCACACTGGTTTTCTGATTCCGTATCAGTATCCTCTGAAACTGATGACGTCACAACGCATCAACGCAACGTTTTTGTGAAGAAAAAAACCCCAAAATATAATAATAATTTCACTGCAATTTTGAGTTTTTCATAATTTGGAATACTATTAATATCTTATAAACGTGGATAACATGTATGTCGGAGCAAACGAAGAATTTTGCATGTTGTACATGTTATTTAATGAAAAACACTTGTATTAGACACCAGCCAGCGCAAAGTTGTTACTCTAGTAATGTAAACACCATTAGAGACAAATACACGTAGCTTATTATAGTTTATTCGTAGACATATTTTGCACCGTAATGAAGGTCCTCCAAACGTCAGATAAATAAAAATCGGAGAAGACGGCTACATTGTTAAAGCTAAACGTTCACTAACGATAAAAACGTATTACATAAATAGTTGGGTTTCCTATTCAATATGTTAACTCGGGAACGAATTAGAACACATCGAATTCGTCTGAAATGCTGATCCATAATGGACAATGTGAGAATAATTGACAAAATAAATCAAGGAGGACGAGCGGATTGTTGATGGTTGTCAGTTCAAAAATCAACTCGTATTTACAACCTGTGAGGTTCCTAATGTTGCAATGCGAACTAATTTGATTTAAGGCACAGAGACGAAATTTAAAAGACAAAAGAATGTGATTAATGTGGATCAACTCATGAAACAGAGTATGCTACCACCAACACCCAACACACCCATTCCTAAGGGAACGAAATCAGTTCTGAATGGATGAGTTAGAGCTCTATCTAATAATCAAATGTTTACTGGACAAAGATTTACCAGCACAAAAACAAATAAAGGGGATAAAAAGTACAATTAGGTAAATTTCGGTAATTTGTTTCGCAAAATAAAGAAATAGATTGTAAACGCACAAATTGAAACTTGATATTGTTTAAGAATGCAAAACCAAATATACCGATACCTGCAGATTGATAAATTTTGAGGAGATAGGATGAATTATGATAATCTTACCAGCTGACAGGGCAACCAGACAGACGAGGAGAGTCAGAACAAGTAGCAGTTTTCCCATTTTGATTCTAGACGCTGCAGATAACATCTGATCGACTCAATGTCTTTATATACAATCGGAGTCACTACATCCACCAATCAATGTGATTTAAAAGTTATGTCCTTGTCTAATTTCAATTGTCAATAAATTAAGATGCATTAAATGTCCCAGAAAACTGAATTACAATTAAGTTACATAATCAGTATCTGTTACAGGTATTCAATTGGCTGAGGACGGAATGTACGAGTTTTGAGACTCTCAAATTTTCTCCATGCGTTTAAAGAACTAATGTGTCTAATCCCTTTAAATTGTTTCAAACTTCAAAACCCTTTATTTATCTTTTGTGCACAGTAATTTGACCTTATTTCCAGAGTGAAATCTCTCTCCATCCCAACCAAGCTCAATGTTGATATAATGCTAGGGGAGTTCCGAATGACCGTGTGGAAACAAACAAGTTGAGGATACGAAGGGTTGATAAAAAATGAACTGTTATAGGTGACAGCAGAATGATTTAATATGAAAACGGGACGCTTAGGTCTGGGAATGGAAAGACGAACGATATTAACGGAATTGTTTGGTGTGTGAAAGGAACAATACTAATCGAGAAGGGTACGGTTCATTTCGTGTAGCAGTATGCTTCAGTGTCTGAAGAAATACATTGAAAATCAAATTGTGTCGTATATTACAGCATAAACTAATAAACATTAACAAAACCAATCATAAGGTAGAGCGCACATATTTTGAGGATGTTTTTAATGCTTGAAGTTTTAAATTTTGAACTTTTTCATAATAATAAAACAATTTAAGTAAGACTGCTGAAGTATATAAGACTGTCTTAAGTTTTTCTTTTCGACAGCATAAGGGATATGACTGTAGACTGCCTGAGAGGAGTAGAACGTTCTATTTACTATACTCAGCTACTTTTATATTACAATGAAATCCCAGGGTCTTTTTCTAAATCTTTGCCATTCCTTTATTCATATTTCCTGTTAGTACACTTAAAATAGTATTCTTCAAGTAAAGGAAAAAAGTGATAGTTTTACTATGTGGTTGATTCCACTGAAAACATAGTACTATATAATTCTAGTTTCCAGGTCCCATTTCAATGTTAAATATTACAACAATAGATAAGGATCAGGATATAGGGCTCACGACGGGTGTGACCCGTCTACAGGGGATGTTTACTCCTCTTAGGCACCTGATCTATTTTGAATTGCTTGTGGGAGCTATCTTCATACACCAAATGTTTTATAACGATAAAAAATGAATCCACATACGACGGATATCTTAAAGCTCATCTGAAATTTTCTAATGAAATTTTGTTTATGGCATATCTGTAAAAACGTCCACATATTCGATTTCTTAAGAAGAACCACTGTGCTGATTTCAATGAATTTTTTCAACTAAAACTCTTTCAAAAGAAAGAGGGTTGAGAAAACGTTGAAATGCGATGGGGTACTTAGATCCCTCTGAAGATCTACTGAAACAGAAACAGAATAGCCATAATTTTGCAGAGGCCTATGTGTACACTGAAAGGAAGATTGAAGTTTGTTCAAACCATGGCCCCTGGTACTTAAGTACAAGTGATATAAAATCTACTAGAGTATGCACGGAAATTATTGACCCCTCCCCCTGGGCTATATTTTTCCATTTACCTTAATCGTAGAGGGAAATTTATATGGCTATTGGTTACATGTAATTCATTTAGAACAATTTGCTTTCTATGCCAATGGTCGAAAATAAAAAGGGAAGCACCTTAAAATATTTTCCTTACATCGAATCCCAGCCGCTACAGACCTTAGCCATTAAAGGGGCATGGGCACAGTGGAACTGTAAATAATTTTCTTTTTCCATTTTTATTGTTTACAGTGCTTAACTAACGTATTTTTAATTGTCAACCAAAATTTGAATATCAGTTTCTGAGTTACAAGTGAGATACAACACTCACGATACGCAGTTATGTAAACAAGGCGCATGCCATGTTTTTGTATACACATATATTGCTTAATAGAAAATAGCATTTCTAAAACAAAATTAGATGTGCTAAATACTACAAACTATTAAATTATGTTTACAATTAATTTGTAAATTGAAAAATCTTCTTCAAACGAACTTTTACGAACTTTTACTGATATATCTAGCTTACATGTAACAAACACAGGGCACGAGCCTTGTTTACATAACAAAAAGAATTGTGAGTTCTGTATCTTCAATGTATCTCGACAACTGACATTCAAATTTTTGCTGACCATTAGAAATACTTTAGTTACATGTAAGCATTTCTAACATTAAAAATGAAATTTAGTTTTTTTAAAAACTTTTCAGCCCAAATTGTATCCCTTTAAAACTGGTAGAGACAGTTCTATCGCCAAACTGGTGGGAATATTGTTAGGAAATTAAATTAACTTTTAATTGTTTCTCTTATTTTCAGTTTATCCGTAACTGTCCAAAGGTTTTCGGAATTACCTAATAATAGACAGGCTATTTATGTGTCAGTTCATTTCCTTAAATAAGATATGTGTCAAGGCCTCTGCTGGTGGACTGTTAGTCCCCGAGGGTCTCTACAGCCCAGTAGCTAAGTACTTCGTTACTAACTTGAAAATACGGATGTATATTTAATTGCTGTTATAAAATTTAGAAATTCATTTCAAATTTAAGGATTATCTCCCTCATACATAGCTCTTATCCTTAGACGAATTTGACTCCATTTTTTTTTTTTTTTGGCACGCTGTTTTTGGCTATAATAGCTCTAAAACGTCATTGTTATTTCGGATTTCAAACATTTCCGTTGAGATCACTGAAGAGACATTATTTGTCGAAATGCACATCTGGTGCATCAAAATTGGTACCGTATAAGTTTTACATGATAACCTACATGATTACATAACAAAACATTTGGACGGATAATTTTCAATTCATCTTGATTTTTCTCCTTCATATCGTTACCACAATACACAATGATTTAATGAGGCCGCGAAATTGAAATTCAATTCATCATCAGCAATACGTGCAAGGTTGAAAACGACATCCACCACGCCTGCGCAATACATTTCCCCAATGAAGACTATCTCTCAACACTTTCGTAAAACTGTAGATTCTTAATAATCAATGGGTTAATCGATTAATTGTAACTTGCTTAATGTCCCTCTCGAGAATTTTTCTTTCATATGGAGACGTCACCAATACCGATGAAGGGCTTCAAATTTACCGGTAGACCTATGCTCGGCGCTTACGACCATTGAGTATTGAGGGTTATTTAGCGAGCCACACCTATTGTGACACGGGTAATCCGTTTTTTAGGTCATATCCGAGGACCCGTGACATTCACACCTGATGCCGAGCGTTTGGAGATGGAACTGTCATTACTTGTTTTATCGACTTAGGTCTGTCGCAGTCGCGCCATTGTATTAAGTGTGTTTTATCGAAGTGACTGTGAACGAGTTAATTAACTCTTATCGTGAGGAAGAATGAATTATCTATTATTGTGTGTGTACGTTGTTGTTTTGCTGTGAACTCTATAGATAAAGGTTTTGACTGTTTATTAAGGCATCTGTGTTGTAACATTGTAACAAATAAGAAGTCCTTACAACAACACTGAAACGTGAATGTCCATTGTTCAAACAGGCAGGACGGACCAGAATCGACCACTTCCTCAGTACTTGTAAATATATACCTGATGGAGACAGACGTTTCATGACCAAGTCTAGACGACTAGTTCAAATGGAGGACTCGGAAAGTGAAGAATTCGCAGGTGACTTTTGTGATCCTTCATCAGTAGATGATGAAGACCCACCATCATTTATTCTATCAACTCGCCGCGTCAGCACTAGCAAGTCTGCTCAAATTAAAATGTTTTATAAGCACCACCCTGTGTATTTAACTATATATTCTGGAGCTGAAATTAGCATGATTAGGACCAAATTTGCAGAGCTGATCGGAGCTCCTATCAAGAAGACATCGCAGAATGCTCTTCAAGCCGATGGCATGACACCTCTTGAGAATGTCGGGGAAGTACATTTCACTCTAACCCGAAACAACAAAATACTTCACCTTGACGCCCTAGCCGTCAACGATTTGGATGTTGACATTTTGGCAGGAATGCCATTCATGAAATGCAATGACATTGGCATACGTCCCTCCAAACACCAAGTGACCATTGGCGATTCTACTATTATCCAATACATACCTGATGGTCAGTCCACGATACCTCATCATGTGCGACGAGCCCAGGCCTTCCTCCTCCGAGTGGAACCAACAACAACAACCGTTTGGCCTGGATCATACATGGAGCTCAAAATTCCTGATGTTTTACACCCTGAATCAACTCTTTCCATGGAACCGCGAGTGAACCGGGCCACAACAGGAAACCTGATCGAAGCTATTGGTGGGAAAGTTCGACTCTTGAATGTCACTGATGAGCCATGTGAATACACAAAAATGATCACTTGTGTTAACCTCACCTTACATCTACAAATTACACTGATTTAGATGGGAGTACAGACTATGAAACAGATCCTATCCTCTTCACTGTCAGAATGACAGGGACATCAAGTTTCCACTCAGACACAGTTAGTATTGATCCAGAAAATATTCTGAGCGAAACCGATCGTAAGAAGTTCAACAAACTACTTGAAAGGTACGACTCAATATTTGACCCAGGTTTTGGAGGATACAATGGAACATCTGGCAAATTCGAATGTCATATAAACATGTGACCTGTTCAACCTCCACAGCGAAAAGGAAGGCTATCACAGTATTCGAGAGACAAATTACAGGAATTACAACAAAAATGTGATGAACTTGAGAACTTAGGAGTTCTTAGAAAACTGGAAGAATTGGACATCTCTATTGAATATCTGAATCCATCCTTTTTCGTCAAAAAGCAAAACGGAGGCTGCAGACTCGTCACAGCTTTTGAAGACGTGGGACGCTACAGTAAGCCACAGCCATCACTCATGCCGGATGTTGATTCAACTCTTCGAACCATCGGCAGATGGAAATACATTATTGTGTCCGACTTGACCAGAGCATTCCATCAGATTCCTCTTTCGAAACCATCCTTAAAGTACTGTGGCATTGTGACGCCTTATCGAGGAGTACGTGTGTACACTAGGTGTGCTATGGGCATGCCAGGCTCAGAAACTGCTCTTGAGGAGCTTATGTGCATATTATTCGGAGACTATCTCCAAGTAGGTAGTGTGACTAAACTAGCTGATGACCTATATTGTGGAGGGCAAACAGTGGAAGAATTACTCAATAATTGGGAAAGCGTGCTTGAGTCACTTGCACTGTGTGGACTTCATTTGTCTCCTACCAAAACCATCATATGCCCCCGTTCCACCACAATATTTGGATGGAATTGGACGGAAGGGAAGATTTCGGCCAGCAAACACAAGGTCTCCACATTATCATCATGCAGTGTTCCCGATACAGTGAAAGGCCTTCGATTATTTCTTGGTGCATATAAGATTCTTGAGCGGGTAATTCCAAACTGTTCTGATATACTTAACCAATTACAAAACTCGATTGGAGGAATGCAATCCAAAGACAAAGTACAGTGGACTGATGAGCTGCGTCAACATTTCAAGAACGCTCAAGAAAAGCTGTCATTAAGCAAAGCAATTATCTTACCCATTCCGTCTGATGAACTTTGGATTGTTACAGATGGTTCCGTCAGCAAACGAGACCTAGGAGCTACTATGTATGCCATGCGCAAAGGAAAACTAAATCTTACTGAATTTTTTAGTGCCAAATTAAGAAAGCATCAAGTAACATGGCTGACGTGTGAAATTGAAGCATTATGTATCGCAGCAGCAATTAAACACTTTAGTTCATTCATAATTCAATCTGTAAAACAAACTCATGTACTTACTGACAGTAAACCATATGTGGAAGCTTTTGAAAAACTTCGTCGTGGAGAGTTCTCATCAAGGCCAAGAGTCACATCCTTTTTGTCCGTGGCTAGTCGGTACCGAACTTCTATACAACACCTGGCTGGCTCAGCTTATGTACCCTCTGATTTCGCAAGTCGGAATGCCCCAGAATGTTCCGAACTGAGATGCCAGATATGCAGTTTTATTGCTCAAACAGAAGACTCTGTTGTAAGGTCAGTGTGCTTACAAGATGTGCTTCATAGTAAAGTCAATTTACCCTTTACAACACGCTCTGTTTGGGTATCCATCCAGTCGGAGTGCCCTAACTTACGAAGAACCCATGTACATCTCAAACAAGGAACTCGTCCATCCCGGAAACTAACTAACATTAGAGATGTGAAGCGTTACCTTAGCGTTGCTAACACTGCTAGAGATGGTCTCTCAGTTGTAGGTCGTTCAAATCCATTTCAACCTACTACATAAGCAATCATAGTGCCCCAACCAGTAGTGGAAGGAATAATTACTGCACTACATGTCTCACTTGACCACCCTACGCGTAACTAGATGCAGCAAGTCATGAAACGACATTTTTATGCTCTCGACCTGATGAAGGCCATCGAAAATCTGTGTGAAACGTGCCACGTATGTGCTTCCTTGAAAAAAATCCCAGACCAGTTCATTCCTCAGTCTTCTGAAGAACCAACTGAAACATCTGGCATAATGTTTGCTGCTGACGTACTTAAGCGAAACCGCCAACTCATCCTTCTGCTCAGAGAATGTGTGACATCATTTACCGCCGCCTGTCTCATAGTTGATGAGAAACGAGATACCTTACGGGAAGCTATTCTCCGTCTGGCTCTTGAGTTACGACCTCTGGATGGACCCCAGCTGTAATTCGTGTTGATCCTGCTCCTGTGTTTATGGGGTTTCGTAATGATGACACCCTTATGAAGTATCGAATCACCTTAGAAATCGGTCGGGTAAAAAATAAGAACAAAAATCCAGTAGCAGAAAATGCCGTAGGGGAGTTGGAAGAAGAAATACTTCGATAAGAGCCAGGTGGAGGTCCTTTGACTGATCTGATACTGACAATAGCAATGGCAAGACTCAATTCTCGAATCCGGTTCTCTGGATTCTCAGCTCGTGAATTGTGGACTCAGCGAAGTCACTACACCAATGAACAAATTCCAGTGTCAGATTTCTATCCGATGAATTCCAAGCAGACCCTTCGGGAAGCCAACCATTCTTCCAGTGCTTTATCTAAGTGGAAAAGCAACAAGACCCAGCATCAACAGTCACTCCAAGTAGGCGACTTAGTATATTTATATTGTGATCGTGACAAATCTAAAACAAGGGACCGCTACATATTAACAGCAATTGATGGAGAATGGGCCTACATCAAAAAGTTCTCTGGTGGACAGATTCACGCTAATTCTTACAAGGTCAAACTAGTGGAGTGCTATAGTGTTCCTTGTGAAATACCCCAGCCCAAGTTGCTACCAAAATACCCAGATGACGACACTGAGGAACATGAGGACCACCGGGACTGTATCGAAGGAAGCCATGATACCGATGGGATGGAGTCACAAGAACCAATACGAGATTACAGTACAATACCTCCACTTCTATCCGTACCACCCAGCGACGAAAATGAACCAACCGAATGCACCGTGGTAACCCCCGTTCCTGAGGACCAGATTGAGGGAGTCGCACCACAACATTCTGAATTCCAATCGCAGCGACCAATTCGTGACCGCCGTCCGCCTAAATATCTAAAAGATTGTGTACTTTAATGACTGAATACGTTTGTAGTGCCTATCGTATGTTTCTTATATTACCATTATGAACATTTATTATTTCAAAGAAGCAAAAGGAAGCTGCACCATTATATCATGTGTGTTTTATCGAAGTGACCGTGAACGAGTTAATTAACTGTCATCGTGAGGAGGAATGAATTGTATGTTATTGTGTGTGCACGTTGTTGTTTTGCTGTGAACTCTATAGATAAAGGTTTTGACTGTTTATTAAGGCATCTGTGTTGTAACATATTGGCGCCGGAATTCGAACCCTGACCTTCCACAGGAAGGGTGAACGCTCTAACTCTAGACCACCGTGGCGGTTTTGTTGCCCAAAGGGCTTTATGGAAATTGATCAGGTGATCACCCCGTATTCATATCCCGATAAATATTTCAAAATGACACCTTAATCATTTAATAACTTTTAAAGTGATGACTTAACAATGATACTGATTGGATGAAAAATTTGTTTGATTTCTTAGTTACTCTCGTCCGGAGTTCATCTGCACTAATCACGTAAGACTGCTTTTCTCTGGAATGCGTCTTCCCCGTTCTAATTTTTGCGCTATTTGTAGAACGGGAATTTCCACACAAGCATTGGAAACGAAATGTATTCGTTTGATGCTACCAAAACTAAACACAGCCAAAGATAGAATAAAATACAAATTAATTTAAAGACACAACACACTTAGGCTTAGCGATGACGTGGCATAATATAGTCAACTTGATGACGTAGGGCACTGATTGGTAGAAGTAGGGCCTAGAGAGATTATACAAGTTTCCGTATGTATCGTCTGCTTTACAAGTTAGATAACATGATGGAACAAGCAGCGGTTTTTGATCTGGGAGATGTTAATAAATTGAACTGCGTTATATGGGTCTCAGTCAACGAGCACAATTTAGATAAAGAGGTGTTGAGCTTTTTACTGGATATTTCATCGTTCCTACGACTCAACCAGTCTCCTCGAATGCACCACTTGTTCTCTTCCTTTACATATAATGCAGATTTTAACGAATGCACCTTTAATCTGGCGTATACTCCATTACAATCTGCACAATTACTCCACCTGCCCTAAACGCACAGCCTGTTTTGTTGAGTTTTCATTGAACATTACGGATAGGTATTTCTATACGCCATTTCGAAAAAGTTAATTCAACCTTTTTGATGACAGAAACTATGTTTTTATATTTTAAAAAAATAATTAAATGATAAGAAATAAAACTTACAATTCTTTATTTGATGCATGTATCAAAGAAAAAATTGGACGGAAAACTTTCTCATCAATGCGGTACGCAAGTACAAACAAAAACGTAAAATTGGAGTCAGTGCAAGGTGAGTTATTCATAAATACACTGTTATCAAAATTATGACATAGTTCAAGATTAGCGTCAACGAATGGTGATGACATGGAATGCGCTAAAATAGATACATTTACTGTCATCATACTTCCCCAAAATCTATATACTTTTCAAATGATATAAACAATTTTGATATAAGCATTTTTATTGAATAGATTGATTACTTATCAATTTTATAAAATAAATGTCACAGTAAACAAAACACATTTTAATACATCATGTAGAAAAATGCAATGAAATTTTAATGCATTTATCAACGACACCTAAATAGATACAGTAGTTGAACAGATCAACACTTATTACACATTTTAACATAAGATCTCTATTCATATATTGAAAGTCATCATTTGATATACCATAAATTCTGGTAATCGATGCAGAAAAGAGAGTATTCGTCATCAATATTGCACTGAAATTGAATCGGAAATTAAATATTTATCATTTGACTCATTCCTAATATAACAGGTTAACCTAATCTTTGTATCAATGTTTTGTCAGCAAAGCATTCGGCCTTCTGAAGACATTGAAAAATAAATGTGTATAATTCGTCTACCCATTACAAAAGAAACACACAGCACTATGCGCAACATACACAACGAGTAATAAAATGGAACGAAGAATAAAATATCTATTAATGGGAGGGTTTTTTGTCATTCATCCGATTACTAGTTTATTGCTGATATATAAAGTAAGGAAAGCGTATAACAAAAGATTCCGATCGATGAAATCCGGAATTAGGAGGGGGAAATTCTATACCAGGGCGGTTGTTCCGCCATGGGGAAAACTCTATACTGACTTTGTACATAGGGGAAAATTATATGCTCGGATGATTTTCCCCCGGGGAAAAACCTATCCTGGGCTCGCTTTTTCGGGGCGGGGGTCTATCCAAGGAAAGTCTATGCTACAACACCGGGATTCCTGTATTTCGAGTTAGGCTATCTAACTGCAAAGCTACACAGGCGGACATATAAAGTATAGTAGTATTCTACTGTAATGTTTTGGTTCAATTCAATCAAACGTTTTAATGACTATATTTATCATGTTAACATGGAATGACAAGACATCCCTTATAATTAGAACAGACTGTGTGTATATATACCCGGGGTGCTATGATTCCGTGTCTTTCTTCCAAGCTGATCGAACAGAGAAGGGAGCTTAATAAGAAGTAAGGATAAATAAAGGTTTTAGCATTAGGAAAGGTAAAGAGACAATCAATTCAGTGGCCCGAAAAGAGCTGAAGCTGTTTTGGTTGTTTGCTCTCCTTATTGTTTTCCGGAGTGGTTGTCCATTGTGACCGACAATAGCACTAACAGTAAGTCAGGGAAAATAGTTAGTGCTGGGGATAGTGGCCCGAATAGAGCCGACCTGTTCCGGGTACTAGTCTATTTAGCTAAGGAAACATACTATTTACTTTCTTCAAGTCTTCCATTTATTATTGATTTACTTCTTGATTTCAACCCAAGGTAGGGACATTCAAATAAATAGATGTATATCCAATCAGTGATTGAGGATAATTATACTTTAGTTAAGCAAAGTGGCTCCTTTTGAAATCATAGAGTGCCGTTACACTATAAAACAAAATTTGAATTTTTTTTCCATAATCTTAAAATAACTCTTCATATCGAGGTCTCTTTTCTATTATGTGATTAGGTAATGGCTTAATCACAACAGGGTGCCTCTTTTCTTTTATGTGAATAGGTATGATAACAAAAGGTCATGTATTTTACAAAGTAATAAATATATATCAAGTTGTATGACTTATTACTTCATTTTATCATAAAACAAATAATGATAATGAACATGAATAGAATATCTGAATTTTATCCTAGTCATTTGATCCCCTACAGCATGAAGTGTATTGTATTAATTAAACCTTCAATAGAATAACAAATGTTGTAATTACCGAGCAGGGCAGATGTGTGACGCCACGGTCTACATTTTGACGTCTTAATTCAACTGAAGCAGTGGCGAGTTAAAGGGTGATTTTAGCATGCACACAAACCATATGAGAATATCTTCGTGGTCTTTGGTGATCAGGTCTTGCAACAGTCTGTTGGGGAGTGCCCACGGGGTTGAATTTTGCTCCTTTCTTAGCTGATCTGTTTTTATATTCCTATGAAGCAGAATTTATTCAAAACTTTTACGCGAGAAGAGAAAATCTTTTGCTGTGGCCTTCAGTTCGATATTTTGTTATCTCGACGACGGGTTATATCTTGATAATAATAATTTTCATTCATATGTCGATTCGATATATCCCAGTGAACTCGAAATAAAACACATCACATGGCCGTAGGAACCGGGGGACGGGGGGCCAATACTCACCGCCCCCGCCCCCCCCCCCCCCCAAAAAAAAATTCATATAGTAAAATTCGCATATAGTGTAATATATAATTATTTTTAAGCAGAAAGTTCATTTAATTCAATGAGACTCGGAGTCAGTCAGTGTGACTGTCCTTTAGCTTAAATAAATGAAAAGCACTTAATGCCTTAACATTTCTGAGGGCATCATCCAAAAGGTCGTAATCATGAGGTAATGGTTCGGTTCTCGTTCCCAGCTCCGCATCTGGCGTCAAACCTATGATATGTAGTGACTGTTCCTTTGCCAAGTGCCCGGCACTAGTGTCGTTTAAAGTCCTTTACCGGTATTTGTTGACAACTCATACAAGTGAAAAAATCTCGGAAGGGACGACTGATCCAAAGGTATCTAATGTGTGTGACCTTGACTAACTTTCAAGGTCTAATAATTCATTAGATAGCTTGTACATAGAAACTTCGTCTTGATGCAAAAATGTCTATGCCCAACTGCCCTAATACCAGTTCAACGTTTGTATATATTTAAAATCTTTTTGTAAAGCTAATATGATGAATTGTTGACTTTTTTATCATCACGGTTTTTATGGTAAAAGTAAACCCAACAATGTGTGAAGTACTATTTATCAGTGACGTAACACCCCCAATGTGACGTAGGTCATGTAACAACTTTTTCAAAGCTTGTAAAGTCTCAGGCTGTCAAGATCTGTTTCATTCTTGGTCCAAGAGTAGACACTATCGTATCAGTGTAAGATCAACCTTCCGCACAGTTTTAACTTTGATTATATTTCCCAATGTATGCCCAGACGGACGAAAGAATGACATTTTTCAAAAAGTGCACGTAGAAGCAAGGAATGCAGGGGAAAAGAGATGGAGAGTACTAAGTTTTCTTGTTAGACTCAAAGGGCAATTTTTAAAGAAATATCCTCTTCCAACAAGCATACCTAATATCCCAACTTCAACTTCGAATATTCCAAAAGATGCTGTTTCCTCAGAGCTTTATCCAAATGATGCTCCTTCTGCGCTTATCCCGATTCAGATGTATGGTGATGGGAATTGTTTATTCAGAACTCTCTCTTTTTTGTGTTTGGATATGAAGACAATTTTAAGGAAATGAGGGTACGAATTGTGTTTGAACTTGTTTCCAACCTGAAGCGCTCCACGAATGAAAACACCTTTGTGACCATGTCCACAGGCAATTGCATCGTTTGGGGTTGAATTTACTATATAAAGAGTAAAGGTATAGAACTCTAAATATTACGGATTAAAAATTGTCAGTCACTTGAAGCTATTACGGACTTCATTTTATGAATTGGGGTAAGGAATTCATTTTAGAAATGATATTTTATGTTGCACATTCTATTTGATATATTGTTGCAATGTTCAAACACTCTGTGTAGTCGTATAGTGTCAGGCCCCAGCTAACAGTCAACCAAAAAATAATAGGCATTTTTCGGAGTTCATTTCTGCATATCTTGGGAAGTATACGGAATTTCGGGATGAACTTTGGTAGTAATGTAGCCTGATCATGTATAAAGAAATTAAAATACAAAGTAGAATTTTATATCAATTAATTTATTGTTTTTACATCGGCTAACTTGGGTACCCTATATTTAGAGTTCTATACCTTTACTCTTTATATACACCTGTAGTAAATTCGACCCCAAGCGATGCAATTGCCTGTGACCATGCCTGTGACCATGTCCACAAACAAAAGTTCACTTCAATATGACTTTCAAAGTTCCCTGTCAGAAGAGTGTTTAATTACTGGTGATTTGATTGCTTCGTTACAAAAGGAAACAATAAAAACAACCCAGAACGGTTACTATTCAAGCCTTTTACATATATTCCAAGCTTCTAAAGTTTTGCAGAAACCAATCATGTCGATTTTCCCCGAGGTGCAAAACCCTGGTGTAAACAGACAAGATCATAATCAGCTTATTGTTCCTCTTGACCGTGCTGATGCTAAAGAATATCAGGATGCTATCCACATCATTTGGACTCAAACAATTGCTACAAAAATAGATGGTTGGACACCTAATAATTTTGTTGCCTGTATTCACAAGCATGAGGAACCTCTTTCAAAGCGTTCGAGATTATCCTTTGAGGATTTTGAACCTCATCGCTCATTTGAACCAAAACAATAACAAGATAGTCCTTCCCGACTCTTGGAGTTTAACACAAATGAGGGGTCTATTGAAACAGGTAAATTTGGGGAAACTACAAACAAAGAAAAAGACAAACATGTTAAGGTTTCTTCCTTTATTGATTCTTCTTCTTCTTCTTCAGAAGAAGATGATATCTCAGAAATACCAGTTCAAAAGGCCCAGGTTGTACATGAAAAATGACATACACCAGAGATCGGTAGTACCCCAAATCAGCCACGGAATATTTTCTTTCCAGCAAATAAGTTTGGTAAAAAGATGAGATATTTCAATGCCTCCTGGTTTGATCGGTGGTCTTGGTTACATTATGTTAAAATCAAAGATGTTGTATTCTGTTTTCCTTGCATAAAATCATTTCAGAAGAAGACTCTCAGTTATCACAAGAAAGAAAAAGCTTTCATATCAAATGGTTTTAAAAACTGGAAAAAAGCAACCACAAAATTTGCCGCACACGAGAAAAGTGATTGCCATAAAGAGGCAATGGAAAGGGAGTTTACGATAAAGGAGGAGGTTAAAGATGTTGGAGAATGTCTTTCAAAGACGCACGAAGTGGAGAAGAAGTCTAACAGAGAGAATTTGCTTAAAATCAAAAACATTTTGAAGTTTCTTGCTCGACAAGGAATTGCTCTTCAGGATGCCAAAGACGAGAAAAACTCGAACTTTAATAAACTTCTCATGCTAGAGGCTAAACGCAATCCCCAGCTTCAGGAATGACTACAACGCAAGACAAATATGTATGTTGCTCCAGATATACAAAATGAAATTTTGCAGGTGATGGGGTTGCAGGTTTTGCGACAAATTGATGTTTTTTAAAATCTAGCAATTAAAGATGCCCTTTTGAGGTTCGATCTGCCTATCAACAAAGAACGAGGCCAGTGTTATGACATGGCTGCTTGTATGGCTGGTTCAAAGACAGGTGTTGCAACACAAATTCATGCACTTGAACCCAGAGCCCTTTACATACACTGTTATGGTCATGCTCTTAACCTAGCTTGCAGTGATTCTATTAAGGGATGTAAATTGCTTAGAGACACCCTGGACATTACAAAGGATATAACAAAGTTGATTAAAGAATTTCCAAGAAAAATGATTTTCAATACCTTAAAAAATGCCCATAATCTAGAGAAAACGTCAGCGGGAATAAGGGTTTTTTGTCCCACAAGATGGACAAGAAAACCCGACATATTTTTGAGGATTTTCTCAAACTATGAAATTCTAAGAAATGTTTGGGATGAAAGCCTCCAATACGTGCTTGAGGTAGAAATGGGAAAGAGAATTAGGGGAGTGGCTGCTTATATGTGCAGGTTTGATTTCTTCTTTAGGTGTTTACTGAGTGAAAAACGTTTACGTTATAGTGATAATTTGGCAAGGGCTCTGCAGGCTCCAAATCTCTTGGTGAGTGATGGTCAAAAAATGGCATCAACGACAATAAGTGCTTTGCAAAGTCTCCGAGATGAGACAGTCTTCACTCAGTTTTACGAGGAAGTGTGCAGATATGTATAGGAAAGATTTCTACGAGGCATTAGATCTGCTTTTTGCTGGCATAAAATCTAGATTTGACAAACCACGTTACAAAGCTTATGTTAATCTTGAAAACCTCGTAATTAAGGCTTGCACAGGTCAAACGTTTGAAGAAGAATTCAATTTTGTCACGATCCTATATGATACAGATTTGAAGCCAAAGGATCTCCACTGCCAGCTTATAATGTTAAAGACTGTTTTGCCAAAAGACTTTACGCCAGATATACCAAATGTGGTTGATTTTTTCAAACATTCAAATGAAAAAAGTCTGTTTGCCGAGATCCTCAAAATTCTCAAACTAATTTTGGTACTTCCTGCAACTAATGCTAACATTGAGCGCTCATTCAGCGCCTTGAAAAGATTGAAAACATCACTGAGATCAACAATGAGCCAAATACGAACAAACAATTTGCTTTTATTGCATGTTGATTTTGACTGCGGATAACTCCGTTCACCTGATCAGAATATGGGGCTCACGGCGGGTGTGACCGGTCAACAGGGGATGCTTACTCCTCCTAGGCACCTGATCCCACCTCTGGTGTGTCCAGGGGTCCCTGTTTGCCCAACTATCTATTTTGTATTGCTTGTAGGAGTTATGAGATTGATCACTGTTCGTTATCTTCACGTTGCATGTTCATAAAAATGAGACTGATGAACTGAATCCAGAAAAAATAGTTGAGGAGTTGAGTTCGTAAGTGAAAGTGAACACAGAATGGTGATTTTTGGAAAGTTTACCGAGTACTAAATACCTTATGACTCAGAAATTTTTGATAACAAATTGATCAAAAAAAAAAAAAAGATTCAAAAATATCCTTAAAACCCCCTCCAAAACCCCCAAAACAAACTAAGCTTAGAATTAAAGTTGAGGGGTTTTCTGGGAAACTAATTAGATTCTATGTAGAAAATCATATTGATGTCCATGACGTACACCTCAATGCTTGCACATATTTATGCAGTTATCTTTTTACTAATGGTTTTGTCGATATCACGTTTTTGTCGTAAATTACTTTGGTGTGCTGTCTCCCCCCCCCCCCTGCCCCCCCCCCCCCCCCCCCCCCCCCAAGTGAAATTGCTTCCTACTGGCCAGGATCAGACAGTCCGTCACTTCTGCTTCATACTTGGATATTTTATTGAAAGTAGATATTAACGGCAAACTAACAGCTCAGCTTTCTTACAAACGGGATGATTTCATCATCTTCATCGTCAACTTCCCTTATTTATGTAGCAATATTCCATTATCACCTTCACATGGTGTTTATATCTCTCAACTGATTCGATACGCAGGAGCTTGTTCTACGTATGGAGAGTTCTCAAATCGAAGCAGGCTAATGACAAACAAGTTGATGGTTCAGGGGTTCCAAAGGTCTCGATTAAAGTCAGCATTTCACAAATTCTATGGTCGTTATAACGATGTAGTTTGCCAATACAACCTATCATTGGGTACATTGTTTGAGGTGTTTCTTACCGATTGTTAGGCCGTTCTTGGGACACTGATTTTGACTGTGGATAACTCTGTTTACCTGATCAGGATATAGGGCTCACGACGGATGTGACCGGTCGACAGGGGATGCTTACTCCTCCTAGGCACTTGATCCCACCTCTAGTGTGTCCAGTGGTCCGTGTTTGCCCAACTATCTACGTATTGGTTGTAGGAGTTATGATATTTATAACTGTTCGTTATCTTCATTTTTATTAAATGGATTATAAGTCATATTAAAGTTGTATTATGAATATAAATTCTATAATTATCTTTTAAGGTATATTCTGTATGCGGCTCAATAGTGCATATAATATTCTTGTGATAGCCTAAGCCAGTCTCTCATTTAATTTTGATTTCAGAATATCTTCACTTATATTTGCCATACTACATTGTACTTCTTCAAGTCTTTCCGATTTGTTTGGAAATTGATGTCTTACTTAAAGGTTCGGGTCATTGTTCATCATTTAACAGTACAGAGGCAGAAACATTATGAAGATGAAGTTGTAGACATTACATGTATTTGAAAGCATCGATATTAATGATCTCGATAATTTTAATGCTTTCAAATAAACAATATAGAAATTGAACATAAAGTATGCGCTGATGAAAATTATAATGATACTCCCCCAAAGTAGAAAACCCATTGGGGCCAGAAAATCAAAAGAACATGCAACTAAATAGCCATTCATTTCAAAATAAGAAAAGGGGATTTTGTATGCTAAGCATATAATAAGATTTTTTAAACGTGTCTCATGGCAGGGAAATTGCCATAAAAACAAATCAGAATTATCAAACATCAACAGCTTTCTGTGAATTAAACGCCACATGTGAAAATGGACTCTGTTTTCGTTTAAAATAGCTTTTATCTACAATTACTAGAGGGGAATGCCACTTTAACAACATTCATTATTAAATTTAAAACTTACCAATGTTAAATATCAACTTGTTTTAATGGACTGCCTTACTTTTAACAGAAAAACTAATCATATGGAGAAAAAGCTCTTGTGTATCGAATTAGTTTGAGAGATGTAAATACAAATTGCGGGTGATAATGGAATATTGCGATAGAAATATCGGAAGTTGACGATTTCAAAGCTGAAGGTTGTCCTAAAGTTGAGTTGTTACTTTACATTTATGTACAATAAAATATCTAAGTATGATGCAAATGTACATTGTATATTGAAAAGGGGTAGGGATATTAAATTATACCCTTTGTGGAGGCATCAGTTTACCTGATCAAGATAAAGAGCTAAAGGCCGGTGTGACCGGTCTACAGGGGATGCTTAATCCTCCTAGGCACCTTATCTATGTATCTATATATGAAGATGATACATCTCAGGATGTTTCACATCAATCTATTGATGTTATAGAGCAAAGGTTACATGATGATCTTTTAAACTCTATGAAATGGATGGAAAGTAATAAACTTACGATGAATTTAAAGAAAACAATGTATGTTAATTGGTACTGTACAAAAACTCTCAAAGTGTAGAAAAATGTGTATCAAAGTAGGAGATATTGTTTTAGATACTGTTAAACCGGCCAAACTTCTTGGTGTACAAATAGATGAATGTCTAACCTGGTCTGTACAAATTGATTCTTTATGCAAGACACTTTCACAGAAAATAGGCATGTTACGTCGTCTGCAAGCTTTAATGTCAAATGCAGCATTATTGAAAATTTATAACACTGTTATATTTCCTCATTTTAATTATTGTTGTACAGTTTGGTGCTCATCCAAAAACAGGGTTTTTATTGACATACTTTTTAAATTACAGAAAAGAGCAGCCACAATTATATTGAAGGTGAAAGTAACTCAGACTTCTATAGCTGATAATTTTAGTATTCTTAAATGGATGCCTGTTCATGATTATTTTGTATATAGAAAACTAGTGCTGGCTTTTAAGGTTCTTAATAACATGACACCAGAATATATGAACCTGTTTAGTTTTGTCATCCAAGTTAGTTCCAGAACAACAAGAAGTAGCGATAGTCGCATTTTATATTTACCAAAAGTTCGAACTGAATATTATAAACGGTCTTTTAGGGTATCCTCCACAATTTTATGGAATCAGTTGCCCGAGCCTGTCAGAAGCTGTGGTTCTATTACATCTTTTAAATCAGCATATTTGCAGCATTATTACTCAAATAAGTGATATATAAATATGTATCTGTTTATTTTCCCCCCAGTGTTATCGTGTGTATATTTTATGTATATATTTTTTATTATGTTATCTATTTTTCTATTCTCTCATTTATCTGTCTGTGAATATGTTTTATACAGGACCATAATGTAAACTATTCATTTGTACTAATTGTGCTATCCTGTCTAAATAAAGAATTATTATTATATTATCCCACTGCTGATATATCCAGAGTTCCGTGTTTGTCCAGCCCTCTATTTCGCATTCCTTATAGGAGTTATGAGATTGATCATTGTTTGTTATCTTCACATTTCATCTGGTACTCGGGTTGACTCGTAATCATCCGCGATGTTCATCCAAATCCAAGCTAGTTACTTGTAATTCCTGTTATGTTCGGATGATTTTTGAATACTCCTACCCCTCTAGGAATATTGCAAACTTTATGTCTTCGACCAATGACATCTAGCAAAAAGATGGTCATTTACTATGTTATACTATGTTATAAATTATCAGAATATAATTTTTTTTATTGACTGGGACGTCGGCAACATGTGTTTTGGGGGACCCTGGGACTAAATTGTTGTTTTCAACCCCAGGCAAAATTTTTGTCCTCGGGTCCTAAATACACATGTTGCCTTCTCAACCTCGCTTAATAAATCAATAATTGCTACAAATTCAACTCACGAATTGAGCTTGCTATATGCCCATTGACACACATTTGCTTGTGTAATTATGAGGATGATAATAAATCAACCCAACGTACTCATATTTAAACAACACAAAGTTTAAAGTTATATTCATGTCTTTAATATCAGACAGGAATATGACTGATATCTCTAAAGCTGATCGTCATTTCCCGATCATCTATCCATAGTGCTTGCGATAATCACCATACCCACCAGCATCTGAAAATTAAAAATATCATCATAATATATTTCATCATCTACTCAATAATCAGAACAACGATTGTTACATAAAGAAAAAATGGAAAATGTAATTTGTATAAATTAACCACGACATCGCATTAGCTTACATTGTATTTAGAAAAGGTCAGAGTAGTAATTTATTAATCTGGTATTTATAACTACAATAGTCTATAAGTATCACTTTTATTAGCATCTAAATTACACATTCTAAAATACTTACACTTCAGGCAGCAACCCCAATAGTGGTATCTGTAGTCACAGTAGTATCCATGGTGACAATGCTTATAATGATGGCATTGACCTCCCTCATGGCAAAAAGAAAAACCTAAAACCATAACCATAATTAACTAAGACATTATATCCTGTATAAGTAATACATGCACATCCATCACTTTCATTTCAAAGATAAGATAAAGAGCACATAGAGTCTGGTATGAATTTTGGGGTAAGTTATACACTGACACGTGCATGGGTATCAAATCCATAGAATTTCATATCCTCAGTAAATATAGCAGGTGAACTTCATGCACTAAATCCTTTTGACTGACTTGTAAAACAGAGATTTAAGACGGATAAAAGAAAAAAAAAAGATGCCTTCAAAACCCTCAATCATAACACTCCAGTAAACATTTGATATTGATACATGTGTTAATTGATTAGCATAGTTACCCAACAGAGGCACAAGAACAACGTTTCTTCCCAGAATCCACTTCGAGATCAACAATTGATGAATACACGAGTGGTTACTAGGTATAAGATGAATACTTCTTTGTGTATACATTTTCCTTTTTTTGTCTAGATTAACTTATAAAACATTGCAGATAAACTGATTTTTTCTCTTCGCAAAAAACCCAACCATTTCAAGGAAAACTCATTCTCCAATTCAAGAGCGATGGATAAAACTAAGGAAATCAAAAATCGGTAATTTTCAACCCCATTTTGAAACTTTTTAAGGACAAATTTCATATTAGATCTCTGTATAATGAAGATGTCTTTAATTGTTCGGTGAGAAGTGAGTTGTGTCACCATTCGCGAAAATTGGTAGAATGATTGATTGATTGTTTATGGTTTTAAGCCTTTTTGGGCAATATTTCAGCCATTTACAGACAGCCATCTTGAATTAGACGCTGACTACGCAACCTCGTGAAACGATAGTGGATTACACCATGCGGCAGACGACAAGCATAATAAATACGGAAGGAAGGGTCAAAACACATCTTTTCTATATCACAAAAGTTCTAAACACTGAATGTAGTTTTTTAATGTAAAGTTTATCCTTCAGATATCGAGAAGTCGATTGAAAATAGCTTCTATGGATTGGTTTTACGCCGTTTTGGCATTATTTCAGCCATTTTACGGCGGTCTGTGAAAAAGTGAAGATATTGAAGTGTTCCATGAATGCAAGGTGAAAATAACGAACAGTGATCAATCTCGTAACTCCTACAAGCAATACAAAATAGATAGTTGGGCAAATACGGACCGCTGGACACACCAGAGGTGGGATCAGGTGCTTAGGAGGAGTAAGCATCCCCTGTTGACCGGTCACACCCGCCGTGAGCCCTATATCCTACCTCGAGATCGCACGAGCGACAAATATCATAATCCCCCCCCCCAAAGAATACAAACTTAAAGAGTGTAATAAACATGGACCCCTTGACATACTAGAAGTGGGATTAGATGCCTAAAAGGAACACATTTTCCCGTTTGACCGGGTGCAGGTAGTATATTTTTGAGCCTGCCAATCAGCATCTTTTCATAAAACTATTTATGGAAACATACTGAACAAAACCACCACAAGTTTGTGAGGAGTTTAATCATGTAATGTTAGGTGTTAAAAAAAGGTATTTAACAAATTCATTGGATAATGTTTTAGGGGAAAATCATGTTTGATATTTTAAGGGTAAACTTACAAAATGTGCATCGGTGCACAATACATTTTCTTATCCAAAACAAAAAACAAGCCCCCGCCTAATAAAATAGAAAACTAGAAAACCTTGGAAGATCTTTTTAGAACATTAAGATTAAATCAATTAACTGATCATATAATTTCTGGGTTTTTCCCCTGGAATTACATGTTTCTAGACGTTAAAGTACTTCGAGTTCGATTGATTGATTGTATCTTGTTTAACGTGAGTGAAAAATTCTGGAGCAGGGCGTTAAACAGGATACAGCAAACCTTAACTTGGAATCTGTAAGATGAGTTGAATAGACAAACCTAGTACTCACTTTGTAATGTTTCCTCAAAACAGACAAGTTCATCAAACAATGATTTTCTCAGAAAAAGAAAATTAAAACTTCTTCACATCTTCAATACCCAGAAAAACGTTGACAAATAAGGTCCTCACTTCAAAAATGTAGGGTGAATTACATGGACAAATGATATACTCTCTATGTAATATTACATCCAAACTGAGTTCAACAATCTGTGATGTTCTCAGAAATTGACGAAAATCAAAACCCTTGCCACCTGTTCATCTTTAATACCCATACAAACACTGTGTAAAATGATCAAGGATCTCACTTGAAAACTAGGGGGAAATAAGATGAACAAATCATGTACCCTTATTTCGAATAAAGGGGAAAACTCCTGCAAAATCAATGAAAATTTGAGCATGATCTATGGTAAACCACCAGAAAACTACACTGTAAACTTCAGCTTGATACACTGTATGTGACAGAGAAACGAAAATTAAAAAACAAAAACCCGGACGGACAGATGGACGGACATATGTATACAGAAACCCCTGTTCGATAATATAGTACACAATACAGTACACGATACCGCCAGTCTAAAGAATAAGAATTATAATAAGCACTAAAATGACAGACACTTACAATTAGAAGCCACATGTTCGGGAAATTGAATTCAAAGAAAATTGCTCCATTTTATATGCCTTAGTAATAATCAAAGCAGGCACACGAATGTGCAATTTCAGTGATTGGATAATTATTGGTTCACAATCCTGTCATTCTTTCATCAATATTTCTTTACACTAAAGTGGTTATTTAACTTAGTTTTATCTTTTAGTACGAAATAAATATTTTGATTAGACATTGATATTTATTATATACCCATCAATGTTTCGGTTTTTGATACGATTTTCCGGATCACCACACTGGTTTTCCGATTCCGTATCAGTATCCTCTGAAACTGATGACATCACAACGTATCAACGCAACGTTTTTTGTGGGAAAAAAAACACAACAAAACATAATAATAATTTCACTGCAATTTTGAGTTTTTCATAATTTGGAATACTATTAATATCTTATAAACGTGGATAACAAGTATGTCGGAGCAGACGAAGAATTTTGCATGTTGTACATGTTATTTAATGAAAAACACTTTTATTAGACACCAGCCAGCGCAAAGTTGTTACTCTATTAATGTAAACACCATTAGAGACAAATACACGGAGCTTATTTTAGTTTATTCGTAGAAATATTTTGCACCGTAATGAAGATCCTCCGAACGTCAGATAAATAAAAATCGGAGGAGACAGCTACATTGTTAAAGGTAAACGTTCACTAACAATAAAAACGTATTACATAAATAGCTGGGTTTCCTATTCAATATGTTAACTCGGGAACGAATTAGAACACATTGGATTCGTCTGAAATCCTGATCCACAATGGACAATGTGAGAATAATTGACAAAATAAATCAAGGAGGACGAGCGGATTGTTGATGGTTGTCAGTTCAAAAATCAACTCGTATTTACAACCTGTGAGGTTCCTAATGTTGCAATGCGAACTAATTTGAATTAAGACACAGAGACGAAATTTAAAAGACAAAGGAAAGTGATTAATGTGGATCAACTCATGAAACAGAGTATGCTACCACCAACACCCAACACACCCTTCCCAAGGGAACTAAATCAGTTCTGAATGGATGAGTTAGAGCTCTATCTAATAATCAAATGTTTACTGGACAAATATTTACCACCACAAAAACAAATAAAGGGGATAAAAAGTACGACTAGGTAAATTTCGGTAATTTGTTTCGCAAAATAAAGAAATAGATTGTAAACGCACGAAATGAAACTTGACATTGTTTGAAAATACAAAACCAAATATACCGGTACCTGCAGATTGATAAATTTTGAGGAGATGGGATGAATTATGATAATCTTACCAGCTGACAGGGCAACCAGACAGACGAGGAGAGTCAGAACAACCAACAGTTTTCCCATTTTGATTCTAGACGCTGCAGATAACATCTGATCGACTGAATGTCTTTATATACAATCGGAGTCACTACATCCACCAATCAATGCGATTTAAAAGTTATTTCCTTGTCTAATTTCAATTGTCAATAAATTAAGATGCATTAAATGTCCCAGAAAACTGAATTACAATTAAGTTACATAATCAGTATATGTTACAGGTATTCAATTTGCCTGAGGACGGAATGTACGAGTTTTGAGACTCTCAAATTTTCTCCATGCGTTTAAAGAACTAATGTGTCTAATCCCTTTAAATTGTTTCAAACTTGAAAAGCCTTTAATTATTTTTTCTGCACAGTAGTTTGACCTTATTTCCAGAGTGAAATCTCTCTCCATCCCAACCAAGCTCAATGTTGATATAATACTAGGGGAGTTCCGAATGACCGTGTGGAAACAAACAAGTTGAGGAAACGAACGGTTGATCAAAAATGAACTGTTATAGGTGACAACAGAAGGCTTTAATATGAAAACGGGACGCTTAGGTCTGGGAATGGAAAGACGAACGATTTTAACGGAATGGTTTGGTGTGTGAAAGGTACAATTCTAATCGAGAAGGGTACGGTTCATTTCGTGTACCAGTATGCTTCAGTGTCTGAAGAAATACATTGAAAATCAAATTTTGTCGTATATTACAGCATAAACTAATAAGCATTAACAGAATCAATCATAAGGTAGAGCGTACATATTTTGAGCATGTTTTTAATGCTTGGAGTTTTAAATTTTGAACTTTTTCATTATAACATTGATAAAACAATTTAAGTAAGACTGCTGAAGTATATAAGATTGTCTTAATTTTTTTCTTTTCGAAAGCATAAGGGATAGGACTGTAGACTGCCTGAGAGGAGTAGAACGTTTTATTTACTATACTCAGCTACTTTCAGATTTCCTGTTAGTACACTTAAAATAGTATTTTTCAAGTAAAGGAAAAAAGTGATAGTTTTACTATGTGGTTGATTCCACTGAAAATATAGTACCATATAATTCTAGTTTCCAGGTCCCATTTTAATTTAAATATTACAACAATAGATAAGGATCAGGATATAGGGCTCACGGCGGGTGTGACCGGTCTACAGGGGATGCGTACTCCTCTTAGGCACCTGATCCCACCTCTGGTGTGTCCAGTGCGCCGTTTTTGCCCAACTTTCTATTTTGAATTGCTTGTGGGAGCTATGAGATTGATCACTGTTCGTTATCTTCGCCTTTCATAAGAAAGAGTAACTCATCTTCATACACCAAATGTTTTATAACGATAGAAAATGAATCCACATACGACGGATATCTTAAAGCTCACCCGAAATTTTCTAATGAAATTTTGTTTATGGCATATCTGTAAAAACGTCCACATATTCGATTTCTTCAGAAGAACCATTGTGCTGATTTCAATGAATTTTTTCAACTAAAACTCTTTCAAAAGAAAGAGGGTTGAGAAAACGTTGAAATGCGATGGGGTACTTAGATCCCTCTGAAGAACTACTGAAACAGAATTGCCATAATTTTACAGAGGTACACTGAAAGGAAGATTGAGGTTTGTTCAAACCATGGCCCCTGGTACTTAAGTACAAGTGATATAAAATCTACTAGAGTATGCACGGAAATTATTGACCCCTCCCCCTGGGCTATATTTTTCCATTTACCTTAATCCTAAAGGGAAATATGGTTATTGGTTACATGTAATTCATTTAGAACAATTTGCTTTATATGCCAATGGTCGAAAATAAAAAGGGAAGAACTTTAAAATATTTTCATTGCCATTACAGCCTCAAAATGAATTAATTGATAAAATCAACCGTTTTAATAAGAGGTTCCAATGTTATGAACTTTCATGGGATGTAAGAATTCTGTGTGATTACATATACAATGTAAGAGTTCAAAGACACAACGGTAGAGTTCATTGAATGATCAAATGAATAGCTATTTTGGTGGAAACAGTTCCTTAGTGTTTGGTGGTAGACCGCATAATGAGAATTTCTCTAAATTCTCTTAAAATCACCACTTGTTGCCTTCAGCATGAAAGTTATGTTCTACTTTGCTTTTGTTTTCCATTTTGTTGAACCGCAGCGGAAGGTCGGGGTTCGAATCCCAGCCGCTACAGACTTTGGCCATTAAAGGGGCATGGACACAGTGGAACTGAAAATAATTTTATTTTTCCATTTTTATTGTTTACAGTGCTTAACTAACGTATTTTTAATTGTCAACCAAAATTTGAATATCAGTTTCTGAGTTACAAGTGAGATACAACAATCACGATACGCAGTTATGTAAACAAGGCGCATGCCATGTTTTTGTATACACATATATTGCTTAATAGAAAATAACATTTCTAAAACAAAATTAGATGTGCTAAACACTACAAACTATTAAATTATGTTTACAATTAATTTGTAAATTGAAAAATCTTCTTCAAACGAACTTTTACTGATATATCTAGCTTATATGTAACAAAAACAGGACACGAGCCTTGTTTACATAACAAAAAGAATTGTGAGTTCTGTATCTTCAATGTACCTCGACAACTGACATTCAAATTTTTGCTGACCATTAGAAATACTTTAGTTACATGTAAGCATTTTTAACATTAAAAAGGATTTTTTTTTTTTTTAAATTTTTCAGCCCAAATTGTATCCCTTTAAAACTGGTAGAGACAGTTCTATCGCCAAACTGGTGGGAATATTGTTAGGAAATTAAATTAACTTTTGATTGTTTCTCTTATTTTCAGTTTACCCGTAACTGTCCAAAGGTTTTCGGAATTACCTAATAATAGACAGGCTATTTATGTGTCAGTTCATTTCCTTAAATAAGATATATGTCAAGGCCTCTGCTGGTGGACTGTTAGTCCCCGAGGGTCTCTACAGCCCAGTAGCTAAATACTTCGTTACTAGCTTGAAAATACGAATGTATATTTAATTGCTGTTATAAAATTTAGAAATTCATTTCAAAATTAAGGATTATCTCCCTCATGAATAGCTCTTATCCTTAGACGAATTTGACTCCACTGTTTTTGGCTATAATAGCTCTAAAACGTCATTGCTATTTCGGATTTCAAACATTTCGGTTGAGCATCACTGAAGAGACATTATTTGTCGAAATGCGCATCTGGTGCATCAAAATTGGTATCGTATAAGTTTTACATGATAACCTACATGATTACATAACAAAACATTTGGACGGCTAATTTTCAATTCAACTTGATTTTTCTCCTTCATATCGTTACCACAATACATAATGATTTAATGAGACCGCGAAATTGAAATTCAATTCATCATCAGCAATACGTGCAAGGTTGAAAACGACATCCACCACGCCTGCACAATACATTCCCCCAATGAAGACTATCTCTCAACACTTTCGTAAAACTGTAGATTCTTAATAATCAATGGATTAATTGTAACTTGCTTAATGTCCCTCTCGATAATTTTTCATTCATATGGAGACGTCACCAATACCGATGAAGGGCTTCAAATTTACCGGTAGACCTATGCTCGTCGCTTACGACCATTGAGCATTGAGGGTTATTTAGCGAGCCACACCTATTGTGACACGGGTAATCCGTTTTTTAGGTCATCTTCGAGGACCCGTGACATTCACACCTGATGCCGAGCGTTTGGAGATGGAACTGTCATTACCTGTTTTATCGACTTAGGTCTGTCGCAGCCGCGCCATTATATTATGTGTTTTATCGAAGTGACTGTGAACGAGTTAATTAACTGTAATCGTGAGGAGGAATGAATTGTCTATTATTGTGTGTCCACGTTGTTGTTTTGCTGTGAACTCTATAGATAAAGGTTTTGACTGTTTATTAAGGCATCTGTGTTGTAACATTGTAACAAATAAGAAGTCCTTACAACAACACTGAAACGTGAATGCCCATTGTGCAAACAAGCAGGACGGACCAGAATCGACCACTTCCTCAGTACTTGTAAATATCTACCTGGAGACAGACGTTTCATGACCAAGTCTAGACGACTAGTTCAAATGGAGGACTCGGAAAGTGAAGAATTCTCAGGTGACTTTTGTGATCCTTCATCAGTAGATGATGAAGACCCACCATCATTTATTCCATCAACTCGCCGCGTCAGCACTAGCAAGTCTGTTCAAATTAAAGTGTTTTATAAGCACCACTCTGTGTATTTAACTATATATTCTGGAGCTGAAATTAGCATGATTAGGACCAAATTTGCAGAGCTGATCGGAGCTCCTATCAAGAAGACATCGCAGAATGCTCTTCAAGCCGATGGCATGACACCTCTTGAGAATGTCGGGGAAGTACATTTCACTCTAAACCGAAACAACAAAATACTTCACCTTGACGCCCTAGCCGTCAACGATTTGGATGTTGACATTTTGGCAGGAATGCCATTCATTAAGTGCAATGACATTGGCATACGTCCCTCCAAACACCAAGTGACCATTGGCGATTCTACTATTATCCAATACATACCTGATGGTCAGTCCACGATACCTCATCATGTGCGACGAGCCCAGGCCTTCATCCTCCGAGCGGAACCAACAACAACAACAACCGTTTGGCCTGGATCATACATGTAGCTCAAAATTCCTGATGTTTTACACCCTGAATCAACTCTTTCCATGGAACCGCGAGTGAACCGGACCACAACAGGAAACCTGATCGAAGCTATTGGTGGGAAAGTTCGACTCTTGAATGTCACTGATGAGCCATGTGTAATACACAAAAATGATCACTTGTGTCAACTTCACCTTACATCTACAAATTACACTGATTTAGATGGGAGTACAGACTATGAAACAGATCCTATCCTCTCCACTGTCAGAATGACAGGGACATCAAGTTTCCACTCAGACACAGTTAGTATTGATCCAGAAAATATTCTGAGCGAAACCGATCGTAAGAAGTTCAACAAACTACTTGAAAGGTACAACTCAATATTTGACCCAAGTTTTGGAGGATACAATGGAACAGCTGGCAAATTCGAATGTCATATAAACATGGGACCTGTTCAACCTCCACAGCGAAAAGGAAGGCTATCACAGTATTCGAGAGACAAATTACAGGAATTACAACAAAAATGTGATGAACTTGAGAACTTAGGAGTTCTTAGAAAACTGGAAGAATTGAACATCTCTATTGAATATCTGAATCCATCCTTTCTCGTCAAAAAGCCAAACGGAGGCTACAGACTCGTCACAGCTTTTGAAGACGTGGGACGCTACAGTAAGCCACATCCATCACTCATGCCGGATGTTGATTCAACTCTTCGAACCATCGGCAGATGGAAATACATTATTGTGTCCGACTTGACCAGAGCATTCCATCAGATTCCTCTTTCGAAACCATCCTTAAAGTACTGTGGCATTGTGACGCCTTATCGAGGAGTACGTGTGTACACTAGGTGTGCTATGGGCATGCCAGGCTCAGAAACTGCTCTTGAGGAACTTATGTGCAGATTATTCGGAGAAGGTAGTGTGGCTAAACTAGCTGATGACCTATGTTGTGGAGGGCAAACAGTGGAGGAATTACTCAACAATTGGGAAAGCGTGCTTGAGTCACTTGCACTGTGTGGACTTCATTTGTCTCCTACCAAAACCAGCATATGCCCCCGTTCCACCACAATACTTGGATGGAATTGGACGGAAGGTAAGATTTCGGCCAGCAAACACAAGGTCTCCACATTATCACCATGCAGTGTTCCCGATACAGTGAAAGGCCTTCGATCATTTCTTGGTGCATATAAGATTCTTGGGCGGGTAATTCCAAACTGTTCTGATATACTTAACCCATTAGAAAACTCGATTGGAGGAATGCAATCCAAAGACAAAGTACAGTGGACTGATGAGCTGCGGCAACATTTCAAGAACGCTCAAGAAAAGCTGTCATTAAGCAAAGCAATTATCTTACCCATTCCGTCTGATGAACTTTGGATTGTTACAGATGGTTCCGTCAGCAAACGAGGCCTAGGAGCTACTATGTATGCCATGCGCAATGGAAAACTAAATCTTGCTGGATTTTTTAGTGCCAAATTAAGAAAGCATCAAGTAACATGTCTGCCGTGTGAAATTGAAGCATTATGTATCGCAGCAGCAATTAAACACTTTAGTCCATTCATAATTCAATCTGTAAAACAAACTCATGTACTTACTGACAGTAAACCATGTGTGGAAGCTTTGGAAAAACCTCGTCGTGGAGAGTTCTCATCAAGTCCAAGAGTCACATCCTTTTTGTCCGTGGCTAGTCGGTACCGAACTTCTATACAACACCTGGCTGGCTCAGCTTATGTACCCTCTGATTTCGCAAGTCGGAATGCCCCAGAATGTTCCGAACTGAGATGCCAGATATGCAGTTTTATTGCTCAAACAGAAGACTCTGTTGTAAGGTCAGTGTGCTTACAAGATGTGCTTCATAGTAAAGTCAATTTACCCTTTACAACACGCTCTGCTTGGGTATCCATCCAGTCGGAGTGCCCTGACTTACGAAGAACCCATGTACATCTCAAACAAGGAACTCGTCCATCCCGGAAACTAACTAACATTAGAGATGTGAAGCGTTACCTTAGCGTTCCTAACATTGCTAGAGATTGTCTCTTAGTTGTACGTCGTTCAAATCCATTTCAACCTACTACAGAAGCAATCATAGTGCCCCGACCAGTATTGGAAGGAATAATTACTGCACTGCATGTCTCACTTGACCACCCTACGTGTAACTAGATGTAGCAAGTCATGAAACGACATTTTTATGCTCTCGACCTGATGAAGGCCATCGAAAATGTGTGTGAAACGTGCCACGTATGTACTTCCTTGAAAAAATTCCCAGTCCAGTTCCTTCCTCAGTCTTCTGAAGAACGAACTGAAACATTTGGCATAATGTTTGCTTCTGACGTACTTAAGCGAAATCGCCAACTCATCCTTCTGCTCAGAGAATGTGTGACATCATTTACCGCCGCCTGTTTCATAGTTGATGAGAAACGAGATACCTTACGGGAAGCTATTCTCCGTCTGGCTCTTGAGTTACGACCTCTGGATGGACCCCCAGCTGTAATTCGTGTGGATCCTGCTCCTGGGTTTATGGGGCTTCGTGATGATGACACCCTTATGAAGTATCGAATCACCTTAGAAATCGGTCGGGTAAAAAATAAGAACAAAAATCCAGTAGCAGAAAATGCCATAGGGGAGTTGGAAGAAGAAATACTTCGACAAGAGCCAGGTGGAGGTCCTGTGACTGATCTGAAACTGACAATAGCAGTGGCAAGACTCAATTCTCGAATCCGGTTCACTGGACTCTCAGCTCGTGAATTGTGGACTAAGCGAAGTCAGTACACCAATGAACAAATTCCAGTGTCAGATTTCTATACGATGAATTCCAAGTAGACCCTTCGGGAAGCCAACCATTCTTCCAGTGCTTTATCTAAGTGGAAAAGCAACAAGACCCAACATCAACAGTCACTCCAAGTAGGCGACCTAGTATATTTATATTGTGATCGTGACAAATCTAAAGCAAGGAACCGCTACATCTCACAGCAATTGATGGAGAATGGGGCTACATCAAGAAGTTCGCTGGTCGACAGATTCGCGCTAATTCTTACAATGTCAAACTAGTGGATTGCTATAGTGTTCCTTGTGAAATACCTCAGCCCAAGTTGCTACCAAAATACCCAGATAACGACACTGAGGAACATGAGGACCACCGGGACTGTATCGAAGGAAGGCATGATACCGATGGGATGGAGTCACAAGAACCAATACGAGATTACAGTACAATACCTCCACTTCTATCCGTACCACCCAGCGACGAAAATGAACCAACCGAATGCACCGTGGTAACCCCCGTTCCTGAGGACCAGATTGAGGGAGTCGCACCACAACATTCTGAATTCCAATCGCAGCGACCAATTCGTGACCGCCGTCCGCCTAAATATCTAAAAGATTTTGTACTTTTATGACTGAATACGTTTGTAGTGCCTATCGTATGTTTCTTATATTACCATTATGAACATTTATTATTTCAAAGAAGCAAAAGGAAGCTACGCCATTATATCATGTGTGTTTTATCGAAGTGACCGTGAACGAGTTAATTAACTGTAATGGTGAGGAGGAATGAATTGTCTATTATTGTGTGTGCACGTTGTTGTTTTGCTGTGAACTCTATAGATAAAGGTTTTGACTGTTTATTATGGCATCTGTGTTGTAACATATTGGCGCCGGAATTCGAACCCTGACCTTGCACAGGAAGGGCGAACGCTCTAACTCTAGACCACCGTGGCGGTTTTGTTGCCCAAAGGGCTTTATGGAAATTGATCAGGTGACCACCCCGTATTTATATCCCGATAAATATTTTAAAATGATACCTTAATCATTTAATAACTTTTAAAGTGATGACTTAACAACGATACTGATTGGATGAAAAATTTGTTTGATTTCTTAGTTACTCTCGTCCGGAGTTCATCTGCACTAATCACGCAAGACTGCTTTTCTCTGGAATGCGTCTTCCCCGTTCTAATTTTTGCGCTATTTGTAGAACGGGAATCTCCACACAAGCATTGGAAATGAAATGTATTCGTTTGATGCTACCAAAACTAAACACAGCCAAAGATAGAATAAAATACAAATTAATTTAAAGACACAACACACTTAGGCCTAACGATGACGTGGCATAATATAGTCAACTTGATGACGTACGGCACTGATTGGTAGAAGTAGGGCCTAGAGAGATTATACAAGTTTCCGTATGTATCGTCTGCTTTACAAGTTCGATAACATGATGGAACAAGCAGCGATGTTTGACCTGGGAGATGTTAATAAAATTGAACTGCGTTATATGGGGCTCAGTCAACGAGCACAATTTAGATAAAGAGGTGTTGAGCTTTTTACTGGATATTTCATCGTTCCTACGACTCAACCAGTCTCCTCGAATGCACCACTTGTTCTCTTTCTTTACATATAATTCAGCTTTTAACGAATGTACCTTTAATCTGGCGTATACTCCATTACAATCTGCACAATTACTCCACCTGCCCTAAACGCACAGCCTGTTTTGTTGAGTTTTCATTGAACATTACGGATAGGTATTTCTATACGCCATTTTAAAAAAAGTTAATTCAACCTTTTTGATGACAGAAACTATATGTTTTTCTATTTTAAAAAAATAATTAAATGATAAGAAATAAAACTTACAAAATTCTTTATTTGATGCATGTATCAAAGAAAAAATTGGACGGAAAACTTTTTCATCAATGCGGTACGCAAGTACAGACAAAATCGTAAAATTGGAGTCAGTGCAAGGTGAGTTATTCATAAATACACTGTTATAAAAATTATGACATAGTTCAAGATTAGCGTCAACGAATGGTGATGACATGCAATGCGCTAAAATAGATACATTTACTGTCATGATACTCCTCCAAAATCTATATATTTTTCGAATGATGTTAACAATTTTGATATAAGCATTTTTATTGAATAGTTTGATTACTTATCAATTTTATAAAATAAATTTCACAGTGAACAAAACACATTTTAATACATCATGTAGAAAAATGAAATGAAATTCTAATGCATTTATCAACGACACCTAAATAGATACAGTAGTTGAACAGATCAACACTTATTACACATTGTAACATAATATCTCTATTCATATATTGAAAGTCATCATTTGATATACCATAAATTCTGGTAATCGATGCAGAAAAGAGAGTATTCATCATCAATATTGCACTGAAATTGAATCGGAAATTAAATATTTATCATTTGACTCATTCATAATATAACAGGTTAACCTAATCTTTGTATCAATGTTTTGTCAGCAAAGCATTCAGCCTTTTGAAGACATTGAAAAATAAATGTGTATAATTCGTCTACCCATTACAAAAGAAACACACAGCACTATGCGCAACATACACAACGAGTAATAAAATGGAACGAAGAATAAAATATCTATTAATGGAAGTTTTTTTTTTTATTCATCCGATTACTAGTTTATTGCTGATATATAAAGTAAGGAAAGCGTATAACAAAAGATTCCGATCGATGAAATCCGGAATTAGGAGGGGGAAATTCTATACCAGGGCGGTTGTTCCGCCATGAAGAAAACTCTATACTGACTTTGTACATAGGGGGAAATTATACGCTCGGGTGCTTTTTCCCCGGGGAAATCTTATCCTGGGCTCGCTTTTTCGGGGCGGGGGTCTATGCGAGGAAAGTATATGCTACAACACCGGGACTCCTGTATTTCTAGTTAGGCTATCTAACTGCTAAGCTACACAGGCGGACATATAAAGTATAGTAATATTCTACTGTAATGTTTTTGTTCAATTCAATCAAACGTTTTAATGACTATATTTATCATGTTAACATGGAATGACAAGACATCCCTTATAATTATAACAGACTGTGTGTATATATACCCGGGGTGCTATGATTCTGTGTCTTTCTTCCAAGCTGATCGAACAGAGAAGGAGCTTAATAAGAAGTAAGGATAAATAAAGGTTTTAGCATTAGGAAAGGTAAAGAGACAATCAATTCAGTGGCCACAATAGAGCTGAAGCTGTTTTGGTTGTTTTCTCGCCTTCTTGTTTTCCGGAGTGGTTGTCCATTGTGACCGACCATAGCACTAACAGTAAGTCAGGGAAAATAACTAGTGCTGGGGATAGTGGCCCGAATAGAGCCGACCTGTTCCTGGTACTAGTCTATTTAGTTAAGGAAACATACTATTTACTTTCTTCAAGTCTTTCATTTATTATTAATTTACTTCTTGATTTCTACCCAAGGTAAGGACATTCAAATAAATAGATATATATCCAATCAGTGATTGAGGAAAATTATACTTTAGTTAAGCAAGAAGGCTCCTTTTGAAATCATAGAGTGCCGTTACACTGCAAAACAAAATTTGAATTTTTTTCCATAATCTTAAAATAACTCTTCATATCGAGACCTCTTTTCTATTATGTGATTAGGTAATGGCTTAATCACAACAGGGTGCCTCTTTTCTTTTATGTGAATAGGTATGATAACAAAAGGTCATGTATTTTACAAAGTAATAAATATCTATCAAGTTGTATGACTTATTACTTCATTTTATCATAAAACAAATAATGATAATGAACATGAATAGAATATCTGAATTTTATCCTAGTCATTTGATCCCCTACAGCACGAAGTGCATTGTATTAATTACGGTAAACCTTCAATAGAATAACAAATGTTGTAATTACCGAGCAGGGCAGATGTGTGACGCCATGGTCTACATTTTGACGTCTTAATTCAACTGAAGCAGTGGCGAGTTAAAGGGTGATTTTAGCATGCACACACACCATATGAGAATATCTTCGTGGTCTTTGGTTATCAGGTCTTCCAACAGTCTGTTGGGGAGTTCCCATGGGGTTGAATTTTGCTCCTTTCTTAGGTGATCTGTTTTTATATTCCTATGAAGCAGAATTTATTCAAAACTTCTACGCGAGAAGAGAAAATCTCTTGCTGTGGCCTTCAGTTCGATATTTTGTTATCTCGACGACGTATTAAATTTGGACAATAATAATTTTCATTCATATGTCGATTCGATATATTCCAGTTAACTCGAAATAAAACACATCACATGGCTGTAGGAACCATGGGACGGGGGGCCAATACTCACCCCCCCCCCCCCAAAAAAAAAATTCATATAGTAAAATTCACATATAGTGTAATGTATAATTATTTTTAAGCAGAAAGTTCATTTAATTCAATGAGACTCGGAGTCAGTCAGTGTGACTGTCCTTTAGCTTAAATAAATGAAAAGCACTTAATGCCTTAACATTTCTGAGGGCATCATCCAAAAGGTCGTAATCATGAGGTAATGGTTCGGTTCTCGTTCCCAGCTCCGCATCTGGCGTCAAACCTATGATATGTAGTGATTGTTCCTTTGCCAAGTGCCCGGCACTAGTGTCGTTTAAAGTCCTTTGCCGGTATTTGTTGACGACTCATACAAGTGAAAAAATCTCGCAAGGGACGACTAATCCAAAGGTATCTAATGTGTGTGACCTTGACTAACTTTCAAGGTCTGATAATTCATTAGATAGCTTGTACATAGAAACTTCGTCTTGATGCAAAAATGTCTATGCCCAACTGCCCTAATACCAGTTCAACGTTTGTATATATTTAAAATCTTTTTGTAAAGCTAATATGATGAATTGTTGACTTTTTTATCATCACAGTTTTTATGGTAAAGGTAAACCCGACGATGTGTGAAGTACTATTTATCAGTGACGTAACACCCCCAATGTGACGTAGGTCATGTAACAACTTTTTCAAAGCTTGTAAAGTCTCAGGCTGTCAATACCTGTTTCATTCTTGGTCCAAGAGTATACACTATCGTATCAGTGTAAGATCAACCTTCCGCACAGTTTTAACTTTGATTATATTTCACAATGTATGCCCAGACGGACGAAAGAAAGGCATTTTTCGAAAAAGTGCACGTAGAAGCAAGGAATGCAGGGGAAAAGGGATGGGGAGTAATAAGTTTTCTTGTTAGACTCAAAGGGCAAATTTTTAAGAAATATCCTCTTCCAACAAGCATACCTAATATCCCAACTTCGAATATTCCAAAAGATGCTGTTTCCTCAGAGCTTTATCCAAATGATGCTCCTTCTGAGCTTATCCTGATTCAGATGTATGGTGATGGGAATTGTTTATTCAGAACTCTCTCTTTTTTGTGTTTGGATATGAAGACAATTTTAAGGAAATGAGGGTACGAATTGTGTTTGAACTTGTTTCAAACCTGAAGCGCTCCACGAATGAAAACACCTTTGTGACCATGTCCACAGGCAATTGCATTGTTTGGGGTTGAATTTACCATATAAAGAGTAAAGGTATAGAACTCTAAATATTACGGATTAAAACATTTCAGTCACCTGAAGCTATTACGGACTTCATTTTATGAATTGGGGTAAGGAATTCATTTTAGAAATGATATTTTATGTTGCACATTCTATTTGATAGCTTGTTGCAATGCTCAAACACTCTGTGTAGTCGTATAGTGTCAGGGCCCAGCTAAATGTCAACCAAAAAATAATAGGCATTTTTCGGAGTTCATTTCTGCATATCTTGGGAAGCATACGGAATTTCGGGATGAACTTTGGTAGTAATGTAGACTGATTATGTATGAATAAATTAATATACAAAGTAGAATTTTATATCAATTAATTTATTGTTTTTACATCGGCTGACTTGGGTACCCTATATTTAGAGTTCTATACCTTTACTCTTTATATACACCTGTAGTAAATTCGACCCCAAGCGATGCAATTGCCTGTGACCATGCCTGTGACCATGTCCACAAACAAAAGTTCACTTCAATATGACTTTGAAAGTTCCCTGTCAGAAGAGTGTTTAATTACTGGTGATTTGATTGCTTCGTTATAAAAGGAAACAATAAAAACAACCCAGAACGGTTACTATTCAAGCCTTTTACATATGTTCGAAGCTTCTAACGTTTTGCAGAAACCAATCATGTCGATTTTCCCCGAGGTGCAAAACCCTGGTGTAAACAGACAAGATCATAATCAGCTTATTGTTCCTCTTGACTGTCCTGATGCTAACGAATATCAGGATGCTATCCACATCATGTGGACTCAAACAATTGCTACAAAAATAGATGGTTGGACACCTAATAATTTTGTTGCCTGTATTCACAAGCATGAGGAACCTCTTTCAAAGCGTTCGAGATTATCCTTTGAGGATTCTGAACCTCATCGCTCATTTGAACCAAAACAATCACAAGATAGTCCTTCCCCACTCTTGGAGTCTAACACAAATGAGGAGTCTATTGAAACAGGTAAATTTGGGGAAACTACAAACAAAGAAAAAGACAAACATGTTAAGGTTGCTTCCTTTATTGATTCTTCTTCTTCAGAAGATGATATCTCAGAAATACCAGTTCAAAAGGCCCAGGTTGTACATGAAAAATGACATACACCAGAGATTGGTAGTACTCCAAATCAGCCACGGAATATTTTCTTTCCAGCAAATAAGTTTGGTAAAAAGATGAGATATTTCAATGCCTCCTGGTTTGATCGGTGGTCTTGGTTACATTATGTTAAAATCAGGGTTTAGGGTTAGGGTTAGGGTTAGGGTTTAGGGTTAGGGTTAGGGTTAGGGTTAGATGTTGTATTCTGTTTTCCTTGCATAAAATCATTTCAGAAGAAGGCTCTCAGTTATCACAAGAAAGAAAAAGCTTTCATATCAAGTGGTTTTAAAAACTGGAAAAAAGCAACCACAAAATTCGCCGCACAACGAGAAAAGTGATTGCCATAAAAAGGCAATGGAAAGGGAGTTTACGATAAAGGAGGAGGTTAAAGATGTTGGAGAATGTCTTTCAAAGAATGGCTACAACGCAAGACAAATAAGTATGTTGCTCCAGATATACAAAATGAAATTTTGCAGGTGATGGGGTTGCAGGTTTTGCGACAAATTGTTGCTTTCATCAAAATCTAGCAATTAAAGATGCCCTTTTGAGGTTCGATCTGCCTATCAACAAAGAACGAGGCCAGTGTTATGACATGGCTGTTTATATCGCTGGTTCAAAGACAAGTTTTGCAACACAAATTCATGCACTTGAACCCAGAGCCCTTTACATACACTGTTATGGTCATGCTCTTAACCTAGCTTGCAGTGATTCTATTAAGGGATGTAAATTGCTTAGAGACACCCTGTATATTGCAAAGGATATAACAAAGTTGATTAAAGAATTTCCAAGAAGGGAGATGATTTTCAATACATTAAAAAATGCCCATAATCTAGAGAAAACGTCAGCGGGAATAAGGGTTTTTGTCCCACAAGATGGACAATAAAACCGACATATTTTTGAGGATATTGTCAAACTATGAAATTCTAAGAAATGTTTGGGATGAAAGCCTCCAATACGTGCTTGAGGTAGAAATAAGAAACAGAATCAGGGGAGTGGCTGCTTATATGTGCATGTTTGATTTTTTCTTTGGGTGTTTACTGAGTGAAAAACTTTTACGTTATAGTGATAATTTGGCAAGGGCTCTCAGGCTCCAAATCTCTTGGCGAGTGATGGTCAAAAAATGGCATCAACGACAATAAGTGCTTTGCAAAGTCTCCGAGATGAGACAGTCTTCACTCAGTTTTACGAGGGAGTGTACAGATATGTATAGGAAAGATTTCTACGAGGCATTAGATCTGCTTTTTGCTGGCATAAAATCTAGATTTGACAAACCACGTTACAAAGCTTATGTTAATCTTGAAAATCTCGTAATTAAGGCTTGCACAGGTCAAACGTTTGAAGAAGAATTCAATTTTGTCACGACCCTATATGATACAGATTTGAAGCCAAAGGATCTTCACTGCCAGCTTATAATGTTAAAGACTGTTTTGCCAAAGGACTTTACGCCAGATATACCAAGTGTGGTTGAATTTTTGAGACATTCAAATGAAAAAAGTCTGTTTGCCGAGATCCTCAAAATTCTCAAACTAATTTTGGTACTTCCTGTAACTAACGCTAACATTGAGCGCTCATTCAGCGCCTTGAAAAGATTGAAAACATCACTGAGATCAACAATGAGCCAAATACGAACAAACAATTTGCTTTTATTGCATGTTGATTTTGACTGCGAATAACTCCGTTTACCTGATCAGTATATGGGGCTCACGGCGGGTGGGACCGGTCAACAGGGGATACTTACTCCTCCTAGGCACCTGTTCCCACCTCTGGTGTTTCCAGGGGTCCGTGTTTGCCCAAATATCTATTTTGTATTGCTTGTAGGAGTTATGAGATTGATCACTGTTCGTTATCTTCCACTTGCATGTTCATAAAAATGAGACTGATGAACTAAATCCAGAAAAAATAGTTGAGGAGTTCGTAAGTGAAAGTGAACACAGACTGGCGATTTTTGGAAAGTTTACCGAATACTAAATACCTTATGACTCAGAAATGATTGATAACAAATTGATAAAAATATAAACAAAAAAAAAAGATTCAAAAATATCCTTAACACCCCCTCCAAAAAAAACCCCAAACAAACAAAGCTTAAAATTAAAGTTGAGGGTTTTCTGGGAAAGTAATTAGATTCTATGTACATAATCAGATTGATGTTCATGACGTACACCTCAATGCTTGCACATATTTATGCAGTTATCTTTTTACTAATGGTTTTGTCGATATCACTTTTTTGTCGTAAATTACTTTGGTGTGTTGCCTCCCCCCTCCCCCCCCCCCCCCCCCAGTGAAATTGCTTCCTACGGGCAGCATCAGACAGTCGGTCACTTCTGCTTCATACTTGGATATTTTATTGAAAGTAGATATTAACGGCAAACTAACAGCTCAGTTTTCTGACAAACGGGATGATTTCATCATCTTCATCGTCAACTTCCCTTATTTATGTAGCAATATTCCATTATCACCTTCACATGGTGTTTATATATCTCAACTGATTCGATACGCAAGAGCTTGTTCTGCGTATGGTCAATTCTCAAATCGAAGCAGGCTAATGACAAACAAGTTGATGGTTCAGGGGTTCCAAAGGTCTCGATTAAAGTCAGTATTTCGCAAATTCTATGGTCGTTATAACGATCTAGTTTGTCAATACAACCTATCATTGGGTACATTGCTTGACGTGTTTCATACCGATTGTTAGGCCGTTCTTGGGACACTGATTTTGACTACGGATAACTCTATTTACCTGATCAGGATATAGGGCTCACGACGGATGTGACCGGTCGACAGGGGATGCTTACTCCTCCTAGGCACTTGATCCCACCTCTAGTGTGTCCAGTGGTCCGTGTTTACCCAACTATCTACGTATTGGTTGTAGGAGTTATGATATTTATCACTGTTCGTTATCTTCATTTTTATTAAATGGATTATAAGTCATTGTAAAGTTGTATTATGAATATAAATTATATAATTATCCTTTAAGGTATATTCTGTATGCTTCTCAATAGTGCATATAATATTCTTGTGATAGCCTAAGCCAGTCTCTCATTTAATTTTGATTTTAGAATATCTTCACTTATATTTGCCATACTACATTGTACTTCTTCAAGTCTTTCCGATTTGTCTGGAAATTGATGTCTTACTTAAAAGTACGGGTCATTGTGTATCATTTAACTGTACAAAGACAGAAAAATTATGATGATGAAGTCGTAGACATTGCGTGTATTTGAAAGCATCGATATAAATGATCTTCATAATTTTAATGCTTTCAAATAAACAATATGGAAATTGAACATAAGGCATGCGTTGATGAAAATAACAATGATACTCCCCTAAAGTAGAAAACCCATTGGGGCCAGAAAATCAAAAGAACATGCAAGTAAATATTCATTCATTTCAAAATAAGAAAAGGGGATTTTGTATGCTAAGCATATAATAAGATTTTTAAAAAGTTTCTCATAGCAGGGAAGTTGCCATAAAAACAAATTAGAATTATCAAACATCAACAGCTTTCTGTGAATTAAAAGCTATATGTGAAAATGGACTCTGTTTTTGTTTAAAATAGCTTTTATCTACAATTACTAGAGGGGAATGCCTCTTTAACAACATTCATTATTAAATTTAAAACATACCAATGTTAAATATCAACTTGTTTTAATGGAGAGAGATGAAGGTCACGGGACAAGCTCCAAGGTAGACGTACTTTAGAGAAGTTTGAGATTTTGACCAAAATTAATGCATAAGACTTTCAGTGCATTCGTGTATATAGTGTATATTGTGTATATATGTGTTGGATATGTTTCCCAAACTTTTTCGGTGAGTTTTGTGCCATTTTGTGTGCTTTAATTCACTTCTGGGAGTGTATTTATCAATCGCTATTGTTACGGGTGAACGTTTACTCACTCCCGTGTACAAGTACAAGGCCAATGAATAACACAATGAATAACAGAACAGAAAAACCAGTTTATTTTAAGAACAGTGAACTTCTTGAGGGTAATACAAGAGTAGCAGATTATGACATTCTTTGTGCGATCATCAACACCGTTGGAGACGATGTAAAATGTCTGCAATTAGACAGAGGTTTATGACGAGTCTATATGAAGAACAGAGACTCCAGACAAAAGTTGCTTCAGGAGGGTTTTGAGTTTCAGAACCAGACCGTGCAAATCTATGACTCTAATCCCTTTACATCCAGAGCATTACACCCTAAAGATCCAGCTCTGAAAGTTACCGTTGCTGGAGTTCCACTTTCAGTTCAGGACGCCGAAATCATTGGCATGTTAAAGTAATTCAACATAGAACTTAAAAGCGAATTGAGATATGAAAATATTCGAAATCCAGTTACGGGTAAAATGACAAGCGTGCAAAATGGAAATCGCTTCATTTATATTTCACCATTACCAGAGGGTGTCACTCTGCCTAGAACATGATATTGTGTCGGGAAAAAATGCCGTATCTATCATTATGGCCAAAACATCTCAAAACCTGAGGTTAAGTGTCATAAATGTTGGAAATCCGGTCATTTTGCTCGAAATTGTCCGAATGGTAAGTGCTGCAAAGTCTGCAAGAAAGCTGGGCATGAGCCCGGTTCCGTCGATTGTGAATTCTACGAAACCAAGAAAACGTAGTTGCTTTTCGAGGGCACGAAAATGTCCTTTCAAATTTCCATGCCTGTGATGTAAATGTCAATGGAGAGTTACATAAATCTACAGAGCATGCTTTCCAGCTCACAAAAGCAATACGGAATGGCGACATATCAGCGGCTGATCGTATTCGTTCCGCATCTAATGCTTTAGTAGCAAAGCGTATTGGTGATGTCGTGAAGACTAATTCGTCTTGGGAAACAGAGAAAGTTGAGGTCATGACAACAATTATTGAAGCGAAATTCAAGCAGGTGAAATCTTTCAGAGATACAGTACAAAAGTTTGACCCTAACACAACTGTGGTAGAAGCTACACAGGACGATTTTTGGGGGAGCGGTTTGGATGAAGCTGCCACGCTTAATACACGCCCAAAGGCCTGGCCGGGCTTAAACAAGCTGGATAAAATCATTAAAACTGTTGCTAAAAAACAATTTAAAAAGCCACGGAACAACTCTGTACCTACGCAGCCAGCCCGAAAATCATCCAGAAACAAGCAGCAGGAGATCACGACTTTTGTTAACCAGTTGAAAGATGGTAATAACAAACGTTCACGTGACAACCTGACCACTGATGATGGAGACTATAGGTCAAACATGGACAGTGATTAAGGTGATGGACAGTGATTAAGGTATTAGAACACTAGCCCTTAAATGACCACAAGTCCTTTGTTAAAATTTTTCTCTTTAAATGCTAGAGGTTTGAATGACTATAATAAGCGTAATACATTGTATGATTGGTTACAAGATTTAGATATAGATATTGTATTGTTACAAGAAACTCATTTTATAGAAACAAGGGAATACCCATATAATACAAGGTGGCGAGGAACCAGCTATCATTGCTTTTCAGACTCGTCCTCGAGCAGAGGTGTGTCAATTCTTATTAGACAAAACCTTGCTTTTGAATTTATTAATTGTCATAGATCCACTGATGGGCGTAAGGTATTATTGAATGCAAAGTGAAGATAACGAACAGTGATCAATCTCATAACTCCTACAAGCAATACAAAATAGATAGTTGGGCAAACACGGACCCCTGGACACACCAGAAGTGGGATCAGGTGCCTAGGAGGAGTAAGCATCCCCTGTTGACCGGTCACACCCGCCGTGAGCCCCATATCCTGATCAGGTAAATCCGCAGTCAAAATCAGTGTGCCAAGAACGGCTTAACAATCGGTATGAAACACGTCAGACAGCATTTGACCCAATACGAGGTTGTATTGACGAACTAGATCGTTATAACGACCATAGAATTTGCGAAATGCTGACTTCAATCGAGACTGTTGAAATCCCTGTACCATCAACTTGTTTGTCAGTAGCTTACCTCGATTTAAAAACTGACTATACCCAGAACAAGCTCTTGCATATCGAATCAGTTGAGATATATAAACACCATATGCAGGTGATAATGGAATATTGCTACATAAATGTGGGAAGTTGACGATTAAGTTCAATGACACTGTTTTTACTATTGCTAATTTATATGCTCCAAACAAAGTACTAGATAGAAAATCTTTTTTTTTTACAAATTCTAAATCTTGGATTAAAAAAAAAGCATCTAATACCGAAAATTTACGCGTTTTTGGAGATTTTAATTGTAAACTTGATGAAAATCAAGATTTTGACGCTAGTAAACATAAATTAGTTCTACTACTTAGACAGCTTGAATTAAGTGATATTTGGACTAAAATGAACGAAAATAAATCAGGTTTTACATGGTGAAATGCACATAATGTACCATACAGCAGAATTGACTACGCCTTCATATCAGAAAACTTTAGCTATTCTATTGATTCTTTAACACTACGAAATTGCCCCCAAGTAAATAATAATAGATTAAGTGATCACCTCGGACTTAGATTAGATCTAATTATAAATCAAAATAAGAGAGGATCCGGATATTGGAAAATGAATACTTCCATCTTATTAGATAAAGATTACTGTACAAACATAAAACAAATGTTAATGGAAAAAGAATTAGAAATTAATGCTATCGAATGTCCACACGAACGTTGGGAAAACGTTAAGTATTTAATTAAGCAGGTTTCGGTAGAATTTTCAATTAAGAGAAGTAAAAGTTTGAAACAAAAGGCTAAGAAAATCGAGGAAAAAATAAAGATAATTGAAAGTAGTCCACCGGAGGAAATAAATTATACAGAAAAAATAAATCTAGAAAAGGAATTAAACGATATTTATGAAAATAAATCAAAAGGAGCCTATATGAGATCAAATGCTAACTGGATAAATTAGGGAGAAAAATGTTAATCTTATTTTTTTAATCTTGAAAAAAAAAGCATCAAAACAATAATGTAATTGAAAATATTGTAGAGGGTAATAACACATCATATACTAATAACGAAATCTTGGGTCAGCTATGTGATTTTTATGAAATCCTTTATTCTTCAGAAAGGCCAAACATAGATCAAATCAAAAATTACATCGCGGAAACGAATATTGAAAATAAACTAAACGATGTGGAAAAAAATATATGCGAGAGTCTCCCAACTTTATCCGAATGCGAAGACGCAATTAAAATATGAAAAACAATAAATCTCCAGGTACAGATGGTATACCAGTTGAATTTTACAAAATTTTCTGGAATGATATTAAGCATTACTTCTTCAGTTCTTTGATAAAATCTTTTGAAAGTAAAAAGCTCCCAAAATCGCAGAGGATGTCAATAATAAGTATTATTTATAAAAAAAAAAAAGGTGAAAAGTCAAATGTTAGAAATTATAGACCAATTAGTCTAACAAATTGCGATTAAAAAATTCTTGCATTTCTTTTGGCTAAACGTTTACAAACAGTCATATCAAAACTTATAAATATAGACCAATCAGCATATATTAAAGGCAGATATATTGGGAATAATGCTCGATTAATTCAAGATATTTTTGACTACTGTGAAGATCATAACGAAGATGGCATTTTATTATTTTTAGATTTCGAAAAAGCCTTTAAATACCGTAGAATGGAGTTTTATGATTGAAACCTTAAAAGCTTTAAATTTTGGAACAAATTTTATCAACTGGATTACAACCTTATACAATCAACCTTTATTTAGAGCAAAAAATAACGGTTACATATCTAAATCTTGTAAAATGACTAGAGGTATTCGTCAAGTGTGTCCAATATCAGCATTACTGTTCATCATCACAGTAGAGATGTTAGCTACAAGAATTAGATCTTCTGACATAATACATGGTTTTGAAATTGGAATTAACAAAGAGATAAAAATTATACAACATGCAGATGATTCCACGAGTCTCCTAAAGGACGTGCAATCAGTAAAACAAGTAATTAAAACAGTAAAACAATTCTCTGGAGTCGCAGGTCCAAAGCTTAATCTAAGGAAATCAGAATGTATATTGCTAGGTTCTTTAAAAAACACATGTGAAAAGATTGAAGATGTAATTACAACAAATAATCCAGTTAAAACACTTGGTATATTTATAGGACATAACAAAATGTTGTATCAAGAAATAAAATGGATAAGAAAAATTAATCAAATTATTAGCATACTCGATAACTGGGGAAAAAGATATTTAACAATTTTTGGTAAAAAAGAAATAATCAATAATCTCATTATTTCTAAATTGCAATACAATGCGTCGATAATTCCCAATCCGTCTGATGAAATATTTAAGCAACTGAACAGAAAGATATTTAATTTCGTATGTAATAGCAGGAAAAGAATCAAAAGAAATACACTTATTGGAAAGGAATTGAAAGGTGGAATAAATATTATTGATGTTGAATCCAATTTTTTCTCACTAAAAGCGTCTTGGATTGCACGTCTGCTAAGTACTAAATCCAGTCTCTTAACATTTCTTGAACATAAATTTCAAAAAGAAAATATATCGCTGAGGTATATAATTAAAACAAACTTAAGAGATGTAAAAGAATATAAAGATATTCCATTTCTGCCGTTGTTCTATAAAGAAGTAATTTGCGCTTTTAACAAAACCAAAATGATTAAAGATATCTCTATGACTACCTCGAACGAATTCTTATGTTTACCAATTTGGAAAAATAACCTATTTCAGTTCAAAAACCATCCAATTTATTTTCCCAATTGGGTCAAGTCAGTTCTATACACCAAAGATTTAGATGATAACAATGGTGTATTTAGAGATTTAAAATATTTTCAAGATTTAATCTCTCATAAAAACAATATTATCTGTGAATTCTATATTTTAAAAACAATGTTCAACCGCTTTACTCGTATATTTGATTGCAAAAAAGCTCCCTATATTAATATTAAAGACAACATGCATGTATTATTTAAAGGAAATAACTTTGTAAACATATTTAATATCAAATCATCTTTCTTCTATAACATATTAGTTGATAACAAGTTCAATAAACCAATCACAGAAAACTTTTGGACGGAAAAGTTTGACATTCCGAAATCTTTATGGAAGACAATTTATCTCTTAAAAGTCGCAAAAATTTCAGATAAACAAATATCAGAGTTTAACTATAAATTGTTACATAAACAGTTGAATAATAATCTGAATGTAAGCAAATGGAATCCAAACATACAAAAATATTGTGAAAACTGCGGTGAAATTGAAAACATAGAACACCTTATATATGCCTGCAGATCGTCTAAAAGAATATGGAAAAGGATTAATAATGTACTAAATCTTGATATTTCTTGAAAACATATCGTCATAGGTTTTTATAATGAAACAAATCTATCAGAGACTCTTAATATTTTTATTTCTTTCATTGCACTGAAGATTTATAAATATAAAATGAAATGTAGACTAATTGAAACCTCTTGTAACAGTGAAAATTTATATATCTCAGTGAAACGGGCTTTAAATACATATCAATACATTGCAGAAAAATCGTATTCAAATGTATGTATTAAAAATATATTTAAGAAAGTCTGTACAACTTTTGATACTTCTTGATTAGAATTTTGTATATGAGAGGTCCGATGTGGAAGGAGGCGGCTCCTTCACATTTTGTTTACCTGGAGGCAATTGGACTCTTTGTATATGTGGTAGTGTGCCTTACAGGTAAACAAGGGTAGCCTTTCATGTGATACATAATAGTGTTTTTGTGTGTGTGTGTGTGTATTTATGAATAGTATGACTTGACAATTCAATCTAACTATTGTAAACTTTATTGCATGAAATTGCATTATGTTGATGAATTATTTATATATTTGTTGATATTGAATTAAATAAAAGATAAAAAAAAACTGTTTTAATGGACTGCCTTAATTTTAAAAAAAAAACCTTATCATAAGCGGAAAAAGCTCTTGTGTATCGAATTGGTTTGAGAGATGTAAATACTAATTGCGGGTGATAATGGAATATTGCGATAGAAATATCGGAAGTTGACGATTTCAAAGCTGAAGGTTGTCCTAAAGTTGAGTTTTTACTTTACATTTATGTACAATAAAATATCTAAGCATGATGCAAATGTACATTGTATATTGAAAAGGGGTAGGGATCTTAAATTATACCCTTTGTGGAGGCATCCGTTTACCTGATCAGGATAAAGAGCTAAAGGCCGGTGTGACCGGTCAACAGGGGATGCTTAATCCTCCTAGGCACCTTATCTATGTATCTATATATGCAGATGATATATCTCAGGATGTTTCACATCAATCTATTGATGTTATTGAGCAAAGGTTACATGATGATCTTTTAAACTCTATGAAATGGATGGAAAGTAATAAACTTACGATGAATTTAAAGAAAACACAATGTATGTTAATTGGTACTGTACAAAAACTCTCAAAGTGTAGAAAAATGTGTATCAAAGTAGGAGATATTGTTTTAGATACTGTTTAACCGGCCAAACTTCTTGGTGTACAAATAGATGAATGTCTAACCTGGTCTGTACACATTGATTCTTTATGCAAGAAACTTTCACAGAAAATAGGCATTTTACGTTGTCTGCAAACTTTTATGTCAAATGCAGCATTATTGAAAATTTATAACACTGTTATATTTCCTCATTTTATTCATTGTTGTACAGTTTGGTGCTCATCCAAAAACAGGGTTTTTATTGACAGACTTTTTAAATTACAGAAAAGGGCAGCCAGAATTATATTGAAAGTGAAAGTAATTCCGACTTCTATAGCTGATAATTTTAGTGTTCTTAAATGGATGCCTGTTCATGATTATTTTGTATATAGAAAACTAGTGCTGGTTTTTAAGGTTTTTAATAACATGACACCAGAATACATGAACGTTTTTAGTTTTGTCACCCAAGTTAGTTCCAGAACAACAAGAAGTAGCGATAGTGGCATTTTATATTTACCAAAAGTTCGAACTGAATATTATAAACGATCTTTTAAGGTATCCTCCATAATTTTATGGAATCAGTTGCCCGAGTCTGTCAGAAGCTGTGGTTCTATTACATTTTTTAAATCAGCATATTTGCAGCATTATTACTCAAATAAGTGATATATCAATATATATCTGTTTATTTTCCCCCCAGTGATATCGTGTGTATATTTTATGTATATATTTTATATTATGTTATCTATTTTTCTATTCTCTCATTTATCTGTCTGTGAATATGTTTTATACAAGACCACAATGTAAACTATTCATTCGTACTAATTGTGCTATTCTGTCTAAATAAAGAATTATTATTATATTATCCCACCGCTGATATATCCAGAGGTCCGTGTTTGTCCATCTCTATTTCGCATTCCTTATAAGAGTTATGAGATTGATCATTGTTTGTTATCTTCATATTTCATCTGGTACTCGGGTTGACTCGTAATCACCCGCGATGTTCATCCGAAGCCAAGCTAGTTACGTGTAATTCCTGTTATGTTCGGATGATTTTTCGAATACTCCTACCCCTCTAGGAACATTGCAAACTTTATGTCTTCGACCAATGACATCTAGCAAAAGGATAGTCATTTACTATGTTATAAATTATCAGAATATAATTTTTTTATTGACTGGGACGTCGGCAACATGTGTTTTGGGGGACCCTGGGACTAAATTGTTGTTTTCAACCCCAGGCAAAATTTTTGTCCTTCGGTCCTAAATACACATGTTGCCTTCTCAACCTCGCTTAATAAATCAATAATTTCGACCGTGTTGCTACAAATTCAACTCACTAAATGAGCTTGCTATACGACCATTGACACACATTTGCCTGTGTAATGATGAGGATGATAATAAATCAACCCAACGTATTCATATTTAAACAACACAAAGTTTAAAGTTATATTCATGCCTTTAATTCGACAGGAATATGACCGAAATCTATAAAGCTGATCGTGATTTCCCGATGATCTATCGTCAATATCCGTACCCACCATGACCTGAAATTTAAAAATATCATCAGAATATATTTCATCATCTATTCAATAATCAGAACCACCATTGTTAAAGAGAGAAGAAAGGGGAAAAGTAATTTGTATAAATTAACCACGACATCGTAAAAGCTTATATTTGGAAAAGGTCCGTGTAGTTTTGTAGTATTCTGATGTTTATAATTACAATAGCTTATAGGTATCACTTTTATTAGAATCTAATTATACATTATAAAATACTTACGCCTCACGCAGCAACCATAACTGCGGTTAAATCTGTAGTCACAGACGAATGGATAGTGACAAGGATTCCAAACACTGCATTCTCGACTTTTATAGCAGTAGCGCTGGGAATAACCTGAAACAATGACCAATTGCCGTATTTTAAGTCACAGTATCCATATTTACAATAACGATTCCAAACAGTGCATGTTTATTTGTCATAGCAGTGGCGCTGGGGATAGTAGAAACCTGAAACAATGACCGCAATTAACTAACACCTGTAGATGTAATGCATGCACATGTATTACTTTTATTTCAAAGATATAAAAAAGCACACATTATGGTGTGAATTTGGGGGACAAAAACCTAATTTATTGATAGTATTGTTAAAACGGGTTATAAAAAGTTATTTGCATGAGGATCAACCACATACAAGTTCATATTCTCGGTAAATACATGTATATCAATGAAAAATGAAGATAACGAACAGTGATCAATCTCACAAATCCCACAAGCAATACAAAATATATAGTTGGGCCTACATAGGCTATGCCTGTTGCCCAATCCTGTTGAGTTCCTCAATAAAAAAAAATGGATACACGTGTACCAGAAAGGTACAGTACATAGTGTGCCCTTCACTGTCTAATGTAGAGTGTTTTCTTAAGCCACGAGTTATAGAACTTTGATTAAGGTAGTATCAGCTATCATGAAGCAGTATACTTTCTTTTGCATTTTGAATATAAATAAAAAGGTCGTTGTTTAAAAACCTGACAGGAGGTCGATCGACAAACCAAGAGCTTTATTTGTAAAATATTCCCCCAAAGTTCATTATTACAAGTTCAACAACCTACATTGTTATTCAAACATCAAAGACAATCAGAAAATTGCTAGGAATCAAACTATTTGCTAAATGCTCATCTTCAAGCTGGTGCTCAGAGGGCATAAGCGCCGAACATAGGTCGAAATTTTACAGCCCTTCATCGGCAATAGTGTTGTCTCCACATGACAGAAAAATTCTCGAGCGGGACGTTAATTAAGATACAAACAACCTTAGCTTGTAATCTGTAAGATGAGTGAAATAAACAAACAAGTACTCACTTTGTAGTGTGTTCTCAAAACAGTTAAGTTCAGCAAAACAGAAATTTTCTCAGAAAAAGAATAAAATCAATATTCTTGTAATATGCACATTTTCGATACCCATAAAAACACTGATAAATAAGGTCCTCACTTGAAAACTATGGGATGAATTAGATGGACAAATGGTATATTCTCTATGTAATATTACGTCAAACCTGACGAAGTTCAGCAATCTGTGATTTTCTCAGAAATGGACGAAAATCAAAATCCTTGCCACCTGTTCATCTTTGATACCCATACAAACACTGTGTAAAATGATCAAGGTTATCACTTGAAAACTATTTTGGAATAAGATGAACAAATCATGTACCCTTATTTCGAATAAAAGGGTCATAACTCCTGCAGAATCAATCAAAATTCAAACATGATTTACAGTGACCCACCAGAAAACTACGCTGTAAACTTCAGCTTAATACATTGTAGGTGAGAGAGAAACGAAAATTTAAAAACCCCGGACGGACATATGTATGCAGACACCCCTGTACGATAATATAGTACATAATACAGTATACAATGTAGTACACAGTACCTTACGACTAGAGAAGGGCGTCCAAGAATTATATTACATAATATGATACATGATAGCTTTAAAAAAGATTAATAAAGGTAGCAAAATATATGTAGAAAAGGCTAGAACTGAACGCACGCTAACAATAGAAACACATTTCATCTTAGTAGTGATCGCACGATAATGATACAAACTTATCACATGTTGATTTGGACTTACAATTTGATATGTTAACTCGGGAAGGAATTAGAAAACATCGTATTCGTCCAAAAAACTGATCCACAATGGACATTGTGATAATTATTAACAAAATAAATCAAGGAGGACGAGCTGATTATTGATGGTGGCCAATTCAAAAATCAAATGATTATAACCTGTGAGATTCGTCAAGTTGCACTGAGAAGAAATTTGAATAAAGACTTAGAGACCGAAATGCAAAGAGAAGTAAAGAATGTGGACCAACTCGTGTAACAGAGTATTTTTTGTCAAATACAAAACATCCCCACCCACCATTCCCAAAGAAACAAAATCAGATTTGAATGGATTAGGTAGAGCCGTATCAAGGTTTTTTTTACAAATATTTACCATAACATAAAGAGGAATAGATAAGATTATGTAAAACGTAATTTGTTTTGCAAAATAAAGAATTGAATTGTAAACGCACGAATTGAAATTTGACAGTGTTTGAATAATAATAATAAACCAATGCCGGTACCATAGATTAATAAATTTGAAGCGATAGGATGAATTATAATAATCTTACCGGCTGACAGGGCAGCCAGACAGACGAGGAGAGTCAGAACAATCAACAGTTTTCCCATTTTGATTCTAGACGCTGCAGATAACATCTGATCGACTCAATGTCTTTATATACAATCGGAGTCACTACATCCACCAATCAATGCGATTTAAAAGTTATTTCCTTGTCTAACTTCGGTAGTCAATAAGTTAAGATGCATTAAATGTTCTGGAAAACCGAATTACAATTAAGTTACCTATCTAATCAATATCCGTTATTAAATTTATGGGTAAGTTTGAAAGAGAATTGAAAATAAGGAGTTTTGAGACATCGCCCAATTTCTTTATACTTTCAAATTTTCTTGATAAGTTTTCAGAACTACTGTGTCTAATCCCCTTAAACTTGTTTCAAACTTCATAACTCTCTTTTCATTTTTTTTCTATCCAGTAACTTGATTTTACTTCTAGAGTGATAGTTTTTTACACCCTAATCAAGAAACATGCCAGTTGAGTTCCGAATGACCTATTGGGAACGAATATTTTGAAGAAACGAACGATTGATCAAAAATGAACTGTTATAGGTGACAACAAAATGCTATAATCTGAGAATGGAAAGATGAACGATTTTAACGGAATGGTTTGGTGTGTGAAAGGAACCATTCTAATCGAAAACGGTACAGTTCATTTCGTGTAGCAGTGTGCTTCAGTGTCTTAGAAATACATTACTAATGCTGTCCTATAATACAGCATATTTTATTTTGCACAAAACTAATAAACATTAGCAAATTCAAAGCTATGATAGGCAGACCGTGTTTCCTCTGTCAATTTTAGGTTTGCACAAATATAATTGTCATGTTGCTACCTTAGATTTGTTGTTTGACTTTTTCATGATTTGAAGGCCATATCAAGAAATTTTACAATATATTTTGTTGAGATTTAGTAACAAATAGGTAAGTTTTTAAAAAAAAAAAAGTATTATCCATTTTTGTAAAATCTCTATAGATGATCTTTACATGGAGCATATCCTTATGAGGAAAGTTTGATTTCACCTTCTTCTAACTGGGGTCTGATATCCTATATTTGGAGAAAAAATAATTGGATATATTTCATTATATCATTCACATTAAGTTTCAAAGATTTTTTTAAAAATAATTTCATCATTTATTAAAAGGTATACATACTATTTGGGATAAAATATCCTCGGATACTCCCTCTTAATTCTCACCAATGGTGCCAGGGGCCCATTGGATTGAATGTATTTTATTAAGATTATTATTTTATATAAGGCATATATATCAATATGAAAATACATAATATTACTATATGTATAATAACAAATATTTTTCGAAGTCATAAAAATATCATATACAACGTTGATGTAGATTTATCAACAGTAGAATAACATAGAAATTACTCAAGGAATAATATATAAACAATGTAGTCCTAAGTTGACCGTATAGTTATAATGATAAATATTTAAGGATAGTATATACTGGTCTCTTCACAGCAATCAAGTTACATTAATTTACAAATTTGTTCAAAAAATTATGCTCTTTTGCATTTATATGCTTCAATACTGATGTATAAAAACATAATGATTTTTTAACATGGTTATACATATTAAACGTCGTTTCTCTTAAAGAATCTAATCTACATAACATTTTATGTTTGTATATTCTGTAGGCTATATAAGTAATAAGTAAATTTAAAGATTTGGTTTTATCATTTTGTTCTAGAAAAAATCCAACAACAACGTGTTTCCATTGAACTTTGAAGGATAGATAACTGCTAACAGTGTTCCATATATTTAAAACATCATCACACTCGTAAATCAAATGTTTTGTAGTCTCAGCTTGGTTACAATGTGTACATTCATTCTTTACATCTTTTTTCCATTTGCTAATATATGCATTATTACATAATATGTTATTCAATAACTTATAACTGAATTCCGCTATCTGTTTGTCTTTCAAATCTTTAATTTTACATTAATAAATGTTTATCCAATTTGAATCACCGAATATTCTGAATTCTTCAGACAGTAATACCTGAAAATTGGGTTTGCAAAACCTTTTTTCAACTAAATTTTTATAAAAGATATTACTTGATGTTTTAAGTATATTGGTAAATCCAAGAAGGAAGTTAAAATTAGTGACATTTTGTTTATTTGCACAGCTTGAATTTGAAAAATCGTTTAGTCCTCGAATTGTTCTCGTGATTGTCAGAATAATTTTGTATTCACATAGCCAGTTAGATTTGTCATTAATATTTGTATAATGTTCTAGCGGTTTAAAAATTCCATCATCAAACAAATCATTAACATATAAGATACCAGATTTTGCCCAATTATCGAAGAAAATGGGTTTTCCTTTATATTTCAGATTTGTGTTATTCCATAATGGTTGTTGTAAAATATCATCAGGTAATCTTTTATCAAAGTTAAGTTCGCTTTTACATTCATTAAAGCAACACAACATTTTTTTTTTATAAAATAATGGCAATTTAGTTTTGTTTAAATTCTCCACATCAATAGTTGAACATTTTAACATATAGTATATATCAAAGTTAAGTTTTCTACAATAATTATTTAAAATTTCAAGTAAGACTCTCTTTGAATTTAATAATCTCGGTATCCATGCTGCCTTTAATGCTTTTAATTTGCATTCTACATCTACTATTGAAAGACCACCTCTTGTTAGATCTCCAATCAAAATGTTTCGTTTGATTCTTTTTTCTTTATCCCGGAATGAAATTAAAGATTAATCGTTGTACTTTTTTCATAAAATCTTTATCAGGAAGACATAGAATTGATGATATATATGTTAATTTTTGAAATGGCAAGTGTATTTATTATGCATGCTTTACCAAAAAAGTATTAATGTTATTCTTTTCCAGGATTCAAACAGTTTTTCCATTTCATTATATGTTTATATATCTCAACTTATTCGATATGCAAGAGCTTGTTCTGGGTATAGTCAATTTTTAAATCGAGGTAAGCTACTGACAAAGAAGTTGATGGTACAGGGATTTCAACAGTCTCGACTGAAGTCAGCATTCCGTAAATTCTATGGTCGTTATAACGATCTAGTTCGTCAATACGACTTCGCATTGGGTCAAATGCTGTCTGACGTGTTTCATACCGATTGTTAAGCTGTTCTTGGCACACTGATTTTGACTGCGGATAACTCCGTTTACCTGATCAGGATATGGGGCTCACAGCGGGTGTGACCGGTCAACAGGGGATGCTTACTCCTCCTAGGCACCTGATCCCACCTCTGGTGTGTCCAGGGGTCCGTGTTTGCCCAACTATCTATTTTGTATTGCTTGTAGGAGTTATGAGATTGATCACTGTTCGTTATCTTCATCTTGCATTCTCATCCAAGTTTTATTGTAACATTCTTCTTTATCGTGACCTAAAAAGAAATTTAATTTTAGGAAAACTTTTTCGTATCTGTTTAATACTATCTTGAAATAAAGAATATTTTCCCGATTTTTTGGTGTTATCTGAGCTATATCAATCATTCTAATTCTTAAATTCCTTTCAGTTTTCCGTTCCATGTTTTAGCAACACCCAAATGCACCACCTTCCTTTTTAGGTACAATACCTATAGACGAGCACTAAAAGTTAGAAAACGGAGGAACCTGCAATCCTACCAAGACTATATTTTCTTTCTGTTTTCTTTTTTGATTAGAATTAAGATACCTGTGGTAAAACCGAAGGGGCGATAGGTCTCTTCTCTGTCTGTCCGTCCCCCTGTCTGTCCGTCTGTCTGTCTGTCTGTCAGTCTGTCCCATTGGTTTTTCAGACTTTCCCCGTTTTGCTTGCGTGGAAACTTGTAATGTATATGTAGTTACAGAGCGGCAAACTACAGACCAAGTTCGAATTATGAAACGTTTAATGGACAGGTCTTAAAGAAATTAAATTTTATATTTTGCAATTTTGAATTCATCGGGATCGTGTTCCGATAGAAAATCTGTAAAGGTATCACATCTGAATAGCGGCAGTTGACGATATTCGATCACAGACTGTAGAAATCCACTTCAGTAATCTAAGATTTAATCTAAGTATTTAAAATGCAGATACGAATATTCTATCGGTGTGTTGTTTGTGTGTTCCATTTGCAGATTTTGTTCAAAGACGGTGACCCAGTTTGGAAGTTTTTAACTATATCGAAACTACGCAAACTACGCATTCGATGACGGAATACTGAATTTTCTTGGTTGTTTTGATAATTCCAAATTTACCATGAAAGGTGAAAATAACGAACATACTCCTATAAGGAATATAAAGTAAAGAGGTGGGAAAACAGGGACCCCTGGATATACCTGGGGTGGGATCAAGTGCCTAGAAGGGGTAAGCATACCCTGTCAATTGGTCATGTCCGCCGTGAGCCCTATGCTCGGGTAAACGGTGTAATCCGTAGTTAAATCAGTGTGCCAAGAACAGCCTAACAATCGGTATGAAACACATCAAACAGCATTCTACCCAATGTGACATTTGATTGATTGAATATTATTTAACGTTCCTCTCGAAAATACTTCACTCATATGGAGAAGTCACCATTGCCAGTTAAGGGCTGCAACATTTAGGTCTATGCTCGGCGCTTATAGTCAATGAACAGGGAGGGATTTTTATCGTGCCACACCTACTGAGACACGGGACCTCCGTTTTTGCAGTCTCATCCGAAAGACCGGCACATTTAGTCGTCCCTTACGACAAGCAAGAGGATACTGAGGTCCTGTTCTAACCCGGATCCCCACGGGACAATGTGACATTTAAAATATATACATGTCTATGAATTGGATTAAAAATTATAGAGTTCTGACTATGGCTATTTCATCCCTAAAACACCCCACATGCATTTTATCTCTCAACTGATTCGATACACAAAATCTTGTTTTGCGTATGATCAGTTTTTAAATCGAGGCAAGCTACTGACAAACAAGTTGATGGCACAGGGGTTTCAACAGTCTTGTTTAAAGTCAGCATTTCGCAAATTCTATGGTCGTTATAATGATATAGTTTGCCAATGCATCCTATCATTGGGTCAAATGCTGTCTGACGTGTTTCATACCGATTGTTAGACCGTTCGTGGTACACTGATTTTGACTACGGATAACTCCATTTACCTCATCAAGATATGGGGCTCACGGCGTTTGTGACCGGTCAATAGGGGATGTTTATACTCTTCCTGGGCACCTGATCCCACCTCTGGTGTGTATAGGGGTCCGTGTTTACCGAACTATCTATTTTGTATTGCTTATGGGGTTTACGAGATTGATCACTGTTCGTTATCTTCACCTTTCATGCATCAACTGTATGACCAATAAAACATGAAACTAGTGATATTTTTAACTAATACTAAGATGGTAAGGTCTGTGGACTTTTAGGTGTTTTTTCTGCCACTGTTTTCATGGTAGAGTTTGATTTGAAGGTTTGATTTAAGGACCAGAACGTTTTTGTTTTTCAATTTGCTGTAGTCTAAACTGACCAGCATCTGCATGCACGTGTGTTGATTTATGAGTGGACGATTTTTAAATCACCATAACTTTCATATGAATGAAACAAACATTTCAAAATTTCACTGTATAGGTATGATATATACAAAAGTCCTGAGTCATACTCTCGTGCGCATGCATACACGTACATTGCTTTTCTTTCATTGTTTGTATTGAAATTGTCATAACTTTATCATTTAAGACTTATTTGCTGTAGGTTTACAATATAAATGCCTAAAGATTTATATGAACCATGGATGTTAATTCAAATCTGCGTGCTGGTACAATTTGTGCATTTTAATGCTAAACTTCTTTCATCAGGTATTGATCTATAACATTTTGAAATTTTCTATGAGATGATTTAAAATCTATGGGGAGGGGTTGGGGGAATAAGAGATAATTTATTATCATTTTTATTATATAACAAAACCATTGTACATTTTGAGATCGCCGCTCGAAACGAAATTGGTCAAAACTTCCCTAGAATAAACTGGGATGACAACAGATGGTGTTAATTTTATGAAGTTACTGAACTGTAACCAAAGTTTAATAGCAAATCCAACTTGAGAAAATCTACAAATACATCTGAGAAACTCTACCAATATTATCAATTACCGAGCTGCATACACCATACATAAATAGTCTTGTTGTACCATCAACAATACTACTTTGGAATGGTTTACCGAATGAAATAAAGGTATCTGAGAAAATATCTTTTGTTGATTCATCGAGAACAAATACTTTAAAAAAAAAAACCGGTGATAAAAACAAAGGTTTTTTCAGTTATGGGAAGCCCAGAATAAATATTTTGTTTTTGTGTTGTCATGGATCTGCGATCATTCATATTACATGGTGCGCCAGAAAGGATCCTAATCTATAAATAAAAAATATATGTATCTATTCATCATTCGACCTGACGGATATTAACAGTCATTATTTGTCAAAATTTATTAACGATTCCTGTCACGTGTGAAGAGTTCACGACTCAGTCCAAACCCTGACCGACATACGTGAGAGATGAACATTTTCAATTATTAAATATCTGATGAATTATATTTGGGTTATACATTTTGTGTTTGGTGTATGCAATGTATTCTATTCGTGAGACTCTAAAATAGCAAGCACTAGTTGACTACCGAAGACTTAAATTCATTATTATTGATTTACAAAGCAAATATCACCTATTAAAGATGTATTTTTTCTATGATTGTTTGTAAACCAAGTTATTTAAGCCTATAAATTCAGTGTTGAGCCTGTAGCATGCACGGAAACGCTCTCTCTCTAATGTAAAGAATTAGTCGATTTCAATTACAAGGTTTTAAACAAATGGAATCTCACTAAGTGGAATAGAGGAAATTATGAAATAACAACAATAACAATATTGAAATTGTTATATAGTGAGACTTTTAAATGATTCTCTCAAAGTAATGCGAATATTGATAAATCAAACATGATATATATACATGTAAGTAAATGAACCATAAGCGTACAACAAATTTATTTAGTTTTCTTGTAAATTCCACGAGGAATTTACCACAGTAGAGTACAAAGTTGCATGCTTGACGGGTTAATGTATATAAGCTCACCTGAACAATAACCTGTAAATCTCAGTGTCAATGTTTTACCTTTGACAGGTTAGTGGATATAAGCTCACCTGAACAATAACCTGTAAATTTCAGTGTCAATGTTTTAGCTTTGACAGGTTAGTGGATATAAGCTCACCTGAACAATAGCCTGTAAATCTCAGTGTCAATGTTTTACCTTTGACAGGTTAGTGGATATAAGCTCACCTGAACAATAACCTGTAAATCTCAGTGTCAATGTTTTACCTTTGACAGGTTAGTGGATATAAGCTCACCTGAACAACAACCTGTAAATCTCAGTGTCACTGGTTTTCTGTAGTTCGCCCACATATAGTGTGAATTAAAGATCGTGTCATCGATAAAGATTTAAGATTCATCTCTCTGCATTGTATCATACACAATGAGATTCATGGAGATTAAAAACGCGGCATATTTCCTCTAAAGACGTATATTGTTCTTTCCTTTAATCTTTGGAAATGCAAATTTCTGTAGATTATAAGCTTTGGTATTTATTGATGCAAAATAAAGATAAATGTATACTTTATATATATCTTAATATATTATTTACGTGTTTCATACTGATTGTTAAGCCGTTCCTGGCACACTGATTTTGACTGCGGATAACTCCGTTTACCTGATCAGGATATGGAGCTCACGGCGCGTGTGACCGGTCAACAGGGGATGCTTACTCCTCCTAGGCACCTGATCCCAACTCTGATATGTCCAGGGGTCCGCCTTTGCCTAACTATCTATTTTGTATTGCTTGTAGGAGTTATGAGATTGATCATTGTTCGTTATCTTCACCTTGCATATTATTGGATTAAAAAAATCTATGATCACTGAGAAAATAATATTCAAAGTGCGTGAAAATGCGTAATTTGTAGGGAACTTTGTTAAGTTGAACGCTAACGGTAGCTCCGTCACAGTCGTTGCTGCGTGGACAAGTGTGAAAAACATATTAGTTCTTACTATTGACATGATAAACGATAGAACACGATACACGCACGATAGGATAGGATACACGCACGATTGGATAGGATACATGCACGATACGATAGGATACACGGTAAACCTGATAAACGCAAAACTTGATAAACGATCTTCACGATAGACTTGATCAACGCAAAACACGATAAACGATCTTCACGATAAACGGAAAACCTGATAGAAATTTTGTAAATTTAGAAGCAATTTAGACAAAACGAAATTTTGATACCTATTACAATATGTTGATAATAGTATTGAAGGATTTCAATATTCCTTATATACCTAAAACATATAATTTCTTTAACTCACGGTCGTACTTGAGAAAAAACATTTTAATTCAAAGATTTTTTACGCCACCACAGCTAAAATCAAAAACATAAACTATATACGTTTCTTAATTCATTATTTAGTACTTATATGTGAATTTTCTCAGCCAACGATTCTAAAACTTATATTGTTGCCTATATGTTTAATATATAAATTACACAGAGCATTAACTAAATGTGATATACATGTAATGTAGTGATATCATGCTTCAGTAGCTTTTTTATTTTAATGTCTATTATCTTGAATGTGAAATAAAACCAAGTAATATTTTATGTGTAGCGATTAGGGGCTATTTTGCATGAAGATCTAAGTTCAGCGGTCATTCAACAATTACAATTATTTTCATCATGACCGCTTTAAACAGAATCCACTGCACTAGACCATCTCTTCATACTTTAGAATTTTCTCCACTATGAGTGATAATTGATAGTCATAAATAATTGGAATATATTTCTTTCAATTCATATCGTAATAACAAAAAATAATAAACTATGACAGTTAATGACATGTCTGGCTGGACTACAGTTAAAAACACGTAGGTGGATTAAGTAGAAGATTGTGTATAATCATCTAGGCTCTGCAAAATGTTTTTATGATTAAAAGTTCAGATGCAATAGTAAAAGTATATTTGTAGGAAATACTGGGTGTAGACTCGAACTTGAAATAAGTTGGAATACACGATTGAAATCTTTTATGACGAAGACAACATTCATTTGTTTATGTTGACGGCATATATTCCTTTGTTTGTAATTTGACCTTAAGGAACTGGCTGCATGACTCGGAAGTAATATCATTTATAACCCGTGGTAGTTTAAAGAGCCTGTGATTGGCAACATCCATAATCATAGAGTTCAGTCTGTATTCAAGCGTTGAAAAATCCAAGTATAGACTAGATGTGGCTTCTTCAAATAACGTATGCAAAACTCTCACTGTAATAGAGTAAAGTTTTGTGCGAATATGATGTGGACCTAATTGTCTGTTAACGTAAGGTAAAATTGAATCAAACGTGACATCATTTATACTTGGTCTTTTAAGGAACGATCAATCATGTGATGGAATGGTGTGTGATCTTGTGACCTTGACCTGGACGTTTGACCTACGTTTAATAAAAATCTTACATATACGACATGTCTTCAACTATTAAGGTACATGTATCTCTCTCATATCTTCTGTATATATTTCTTATGGTAAGACATTTCATATCATGATCTTTGACCTTGTGATCTTGGAATTCGGAGTTTGATATACTTTTTAAGAATAACCTGTCAGCTCTATTCGGACCCATTTTAGGTGAAATTTTCATATATTGGATATAGATTCTTTGTGGCAAGACCTGTACATAGATTGATCACTGTTCGTTATCTTCACCTTGTATAACGATGCTTAAATTTTTGACCTTGGAGTTTGACCTACTTTTGAAAACAATCTGCCCTATTAAATATATCTGAACTATTTAAGGTAGGGTTTTCATATTTTGTATGTAGGTTCTTTATGGTGATACTTTATCATTTCGTAAAGCTTGACCTTGTAACCTTAACTTGAAAGTTTAACACTTTTAATGAAAATCTTACCTATTTGATATCTCCTGAATTATCTAAGATAGAGTTTTCAAATTCTTTATATGAATTTCTTATAACAAGGTCTAAATATCATGACATGATCAATGACCTTGTGACCTTGGTCTTATCTAGAACAGCAAGATTATGTGAGTGATATTGGTGTTAAGGTTATGTGAATTCGTTTTCCGTTATGTTATGATCATTTGGAGCTACGGTGTGGTCATAATATGTGGTAATGAATTTCCATGGGTATAAAGATTGATAAATTTGTTTGTGTTTTTAAATCACAACAGCTGAAAAATGGCAGGCCAAGGTAAGTCTTGTTACATGTATATTGGCTGGACCAATTTGTGTAATTTAAGTTTTTATTTGCTCATTTGCAAACTTAGTCATTAGTAAAGAGTTATTTATTATGTTGTTCCTGCCAATTATATATACTATTTGCTTGATTTTGATTTATTATGTGTTTTGTTTGATCATGATCATAAATGAGATGTTTACTAAAACGAGTTTAATTTTGTTATTACATTAGACACTTCAAAGATTACATCGTCGGAAACCCGCAGTCGGTCGCACTTCTTTTACCTCCTGTGGGACAAAACTCCAATATTTTTGCATAACTCAAATTGAAATACATGACTTTACGTGACCTATCGAGGACCAATGGGAATCACCATAAGTATTCCCGCAATTCTAAGCGTCAGCAGTAATGGCGGCGTTCATGAAAGTGTGCGTTTTGTTGTACCACTATTAAAGATGGAGGTTACAAAGCTCTGTCGTCAAAACGTTTACTTGAACAGTACATCTATGCTCTAGAGTGACTCAACTTTTACCCAACAGACGTATTATTTGCGTGCAGCCTTTGTATGAATACACTAAATCGGGCATGCAAACTCAACGAGTCAATGGTCACGAAAGTGGACCAGATGAAGGAGGAAAGGGAAAAGTGATATGTTTACATTTGGAATAAAAATAAATTTCAAAACAAACTGTTGTAAAGCATTTTGTTGTAATTTGTCAAAGTCTTTGTTTTAAAAGCCATGTTTTTATACGCTCCTGCACACTAGAGGTGGGAGGATTTTTCATCGATTGAATATCACAATAAGGAATGGTAAAGGGATCAATCTGATAAAGAAGCCGAGACACACCTTCTACCGAAGATATCGGCGTTGTGTCCCACTGGAGGTAAAAGAATTGCGATCGACTGTGGGTTTCCAACGATGCAATCATTATTCAGTAACTACTATATGCCAGAGCTATTTTCTCAGGTGGCTTTTCTACCTCAAAATTGCTGAATGTAAATAGGTATTTAATGGAATACTAAATTGTTTTATATTCACAATTTTATAATTCGTTAGTATTTCCTTCAAATACCTCAATATCACTGTGTTACAAATTTCCCTAGAAGTGCCTCTCAATTTTCAGCCAATCCGAAACCAATGATACGGTCACTTGAAGCTTTCGCCATTTGTTTAAAAAAAAACAACCCTGAATTTGTAGGCGACCCCCACAACCCCTTTGCCCCATTCAGTTGGGTTTATTTATAGTTTTTGTGCTTAATATACCATTTATATGTAAAATCGTCTTATTGTATATATCCTTTTGCATTATGACGCGGTCTTGCCTTTTTGTGCACGATCTTTTTTTATATTATTAGTATTTTAGATGTATATTGTCTGGGATCACTTTGTGTAAATTACATGTTTATTTACAAACCAAGTAATTAGTAAACATTTTGCTACTCTCTTTCTCTTTTCAATGTTTCGTTTTGAGAGCTCGATCTCCTGATGTCCCTGAGGTCCAAGGATTTGAACTATCTATAATTGATTGATTGATTTTTATTGTTTCATGTCTCGTTCGATAATTGTTCACTCATATGGATAACTCATATAAAGATCTCTCCCTGGTGACCATTGCCGTAAAGTAGGCAAAATTTCAGCAGGGAGAGATCTTCATCATGCCACACCTGCTGTGGCACGGGACCTCGGTTTTTGCGGTCTCATCCGTAGGGCTGACTCATTTTTAGTCGCCTCTTACGACAAGCAAGGGATACTGAGGACATTTGTATCCCGGATTCCCACGGTACTATCTCTAATTGAATTCGCTGTACGTTCAACGTTTAATTAAAACTCGTCTTTAGTTTTCCACTAGTTTGAACTTAACTACAATGGACTTGGACATATCTAATTCACTTGACACTACCGTATGTAAAACTCTATTCAATTGAACCAACACGAAATTATATAATTGAAGCTATTTTTATTGAACAAAATTTATCTTTATATACTTATATCCAATTATTTGAAGATGGGTATAAATCGAAACTTAATTAAATTATTACAGAACATGAAATATTTCTAAACTAAATATTTGACACAGTCTTCGATTTATTAGCCTATCTCTGAATAAATTAAAGAATTTAAAGGGATACATTCTATTGATGATGGGTCTATTTCAGTAAGTAATTTGTATTTTTAATTGAATTGAACAAATCTCCATTCATTCCTCAAATTTAACCTATCTTTAATTCGTTTCACATTTATGCATTATGCACTAACCCTGCATATGGTGTTTATCTTTCTCAATTGATTCGATATGCAAGAGCATGTTCTTCGTATGGTCAGTTTTTAAATCGAGGCAAGCTACTGACAAACAAGTTAATGGTATACGGGATTCCACAGTCTAAATTAAAGTCAGCATTTCGCAAATTATATGGTCGTTATAACGATCTAGTTCGGCAATACAACCTATTATTGGATCAAATGCTATCTGATGTGTTTCATACTGATAGTTAGACCGTTCTTGACACACTGATTTTGACTACGGATAACTCCGTTTACCTGATCAGAATATAGGGCTCAAGGCGGGTGTGACCGGTCGACAGGGGATGCTTACTCCTCGTAGGCACCTGATCCCACCTGGTGTGTCCAGGGGTCCGTGTTCGCCCAACTATACATTTGTATTTCTTATAAGAGTTATGAGATTGATAATTATTCGTTATCTTCACCTGTCAGTAAGTATTTTATACTTTTAATCATTTAATAAATCTGTCTGGGTTTGTAGTTTCAAATTCACTATAATTATCTTATATCCATCCGCGTATGCACAAGTTAATGTCTAGTAGACTTTAAAAATATGAATGCAGGGTATTAATAAAACACAACTCCGTTGTGTTACGTGAATTTAACGCGAAAACCTCCCACGAATTTCACGTTTGTTTGAAGTTCATGTTAAAACCTTGTGGCGAATTTCAGTTTTTTTTAAAAATACATTCATATGATGCACAATTGTCAATCTATTTTGTATTGCTTGTAGGAGTTATGAGATTGATCAGTGTTCGTTATCTTCACCTTGTATTCATATGACCCACAATTGCCTGTGTCGGGATGAGGATAATGTTAGACAACACAAAGGTTAATGTTATATGCATGTTTTAATATTAGACAGGAAAATGACTGAAATCTCTAAAGATGTCTGTGAAATATGCTTGCATCGTCATTTCCGGATGATCTGGCGTCACTGTCAGTAATGACCCCCATGATCTGAAATTTGAATAATATACATGTAATCAGAACATATTCACCATGTAAAACTTATACGGTACCAATTTTGATGCACCAGATGCGCATTTCGACAATTAATGTATCTTCAGTGATGCTCAACCGAAATGTTTGAAATCCGAAATAACTATGAAGTTTTAGATCTAAATATAGCCAAAAACAGCGTGCCAAAAAAGTTGAGCCGAATTCGTCCAAGTATAAGAGCTATGCATCTATTCAATAATCAGTTGTTAAAGAAAGAAGAAAAGAGAAGGGGTGTAATTTGTATAAATTTACCACGACATCGTATCAGCTTACACTCTATTCGGTAAAGGTCAAAGGAGTCTTGTAGTATCCTAATATTTATAACTACAATTATTTATAGGTAAATTATACATTCTAAGATACTTACACTTCACGCAGCAACCCGAATACCCGAATCTGTAGTCACAGTATTGTGGAGAGTAACAACGCTTCCAATTATTGCAATGTTGTCTAGGAAAACAGTAGTTTTGGTTTTGATAATAACCTGAAATGATGGCCAGTATTAAACAGCATCTTAATGCATTTCAAAGATCATACAGATCATACAGAGCACACAGAATATGGTTTGAATTTCGTGACTAAAACCTAAATCATTGATAGTATAGTTAAAGTTGTATTATCCGATGTTCATGTATTATTTTTGCACACAGTTAAATTAGTTTTTAAAGTTATTAACTCTTCCTTAATTAAATGCTTGAAAACATGTGCATGTAAAAGAAAACAGTGAAAATACTATTTAAAAAGTAAATAGTAGCGGTACGCATAAATTTGCATCTATAAATAGCCCCACGCGGGTCAGGGGAATCCGAACAGGAGGTATAAAAATCAAAGGCAACTGTCTAAATACACACCAGAGTAAACTTGAAATGGATGAAAAGTGGATGATATGTACAACAATATTTTGAAATTGAAAACTTTCAAATTTACTTTATTTTGTAAAAAAAAAAATGCAGTTTTAGTAAAAAGCAATCTTTAAAAAATTAGAAACCCCCGTTTGACTTGAACACGCGATTTACAGTTCGAAAGTCGACGTGCTAACCTACTGAGCTGTTTATGTTTCATAGGGAGTATTTTGATTTTTCTACACAAGTCCCTGTGGTGAAACAATAGTGGGTCACCCCATGCGTCAGACGACGTATATGATAGACAAGATACAGAAGAAAGAGTCAAAAGACAACTTTGTTTTATAAATACTGAATGTATTTTTCTTTTAATGTAAAATTTATCCTTCAGATCTCTAGAGTTCGATTCAAAGTAGCGTCTGTGGAAAAGAGGAAATAACGAACAGTGACCAATCAATCAATCTCGTAATTCTATAAAGAATAGAAAATTTAGAATAGAGTAAATACGGACGCTTTGATGTACCGGAAGGGGAACTAGATGCCTAGGGGGGGTGGATACAGTAAACACAGACCCTTGACGTATCCCTCCTTATCCGCGTCTTATGATAAACCTCGCTTTCACTTAAGGAAACATACTGAACAAAAAGACACCTCGTTTGTGGGAGGGATAAATGTGTAGTGCTACATGTTTTAGAAAAAGTATTTAACAAATGTATTGGGTAATGTTTAAAAAACACAATTGTGTTTGATTTTAAGACTAAACTACAAAATATACATCGGTGGACAAAAAAAAAAAAAAAAAAAAAGGAAAGGCTAGGAAGATATTTTTACAATATTAAGATTAAATCAATCTAATGATCATCATGAAAGGTGAAGATAACGAACAGTGATCAATTTCATATCTCCCACAAGCAATACAAAATAGACAGCTGGGCAAACACAGACTCCTGGGTACACCAGAGGTGGAATCAAGTGCCTAGGAGGAGTAAGCATACCCTGTCGACCGGTCACAACCGCCATGAGCCCTATATCCGCATCAGGTAAACGGAGTTATAATATTACAGTTATAAAATTTCTGGGATTTTTTCCGGAATTACATGTTTCAAGACGTTAAAGCACTTCGAGTTCGAAGTTTGATTCTAAATTGAAGAGAATGATTCTTTATCTGCAGATCTTAGCTTTCTGGGAAAAGTGTCGGACCCACAAAGTAGACACAACAAATGTACTGGAAAATTTCACAGTACACCCGTCACTAACTTAGGTAGAGTGTTTTTCATTTTTAATGTTTAGAATGCTTAACTAGGGTATTTCTAATGGTTAACAAAAATTTGAGTGTCACTTGTCAAGGTACGAGGGAGATACAGAGCTCACAATTCTTTGTTATGTAAACAAGGCTCGTGTCATGTTCTTGTTTACATAGATTGAATATACTAGTAAAAGTTTCGTTTAAAGTTAATTCTGAACACAATTGAATAGTTTCTAGTGTTCGGCACGTCTCATTTTGGTTTAAACATGCTATTTTCTCTTAAGTAATCCATATGTAAATAAAAACATGGCACGAACCTTGTTTAAACTACAAAGAATTGTGAGTGATATATCTCACTTGTAACTCAACAACTGCTATTCAAATTTTGGTTGACCATTAAAAACACTTTAGTTCAGCATTGTAAACAGTAAAAATGGGAAAATAAAATTTCAAAAAATTTCAGCTCAAATCGTCTCTATGCCCCTTTAAGCACGAGTTGTAGAACTTTACTTAAGGTAGTATCAGCTATCATGAAGCATCCTATAAATAAAATACATTTGCTTAAAAATTAACAGGAGTTAGATAGACAAACCAAGAGATATATGTGTCAGGTGCTTCCCTAAATTTGATTAGTATAAGTTCAACATCCTATATTTTTATTCAAACATAAAAAACAACCAGAAAATTGCTGGAAATCAAAACCCTTGTTATATGCAAATCTTCAAGCCGGTGTTCAGAGGCTGTAAACACTGATTTTTTACTTAAAGTTTACAGCCCTACACAGGCAATAGTAACGTCTCCATATCAGTGAAATATTCTCGAGCGGGACGTTAAACAATACAACCAACCTTAGTTTGAAATCTGTAAGATGAGTTAAATAGACAAACAAGTACTCACTTTGTAATGTTTCGTAAAAACAGACAACTTCAACAAACATTAATTTTTTTCAATATTCTTGCAATATGCAATCTTCAATACACATATAAACACTCTAACAAATAAGGTCCTCACTTGAAAATTGTGGGAGGAATTAGACGGACAAATCATATACTATCTATGTAATATTACGTCAAAACTGACTGAGTTCTTACAAACTGATTTTCTCAGAAATGGGCGAAAATCAAAATCCTTGTCACATGTTCATACAAACACTGTAGAATAATAAAAGTTCTCAATTGAAAATTATGGGAGAATAAGACGAAAAAATTTGGTACCTTTATTTCAAATAAAGGAGCAAAACTCCTGCAAAATTGGTCAAACTTTCAATGTAATTTACAGTAACCCACCAAACACTACACTGCAATTTTAGCTCTGTACGTGACTGAGAAATGAAAACAGAACTCCTGGATGGACGGACATATGTATACAGATACAGTACATAACATCCCCATCTAAAAAGTGGCGTATAAGAATTATATTAAGCACTAAAGTGACCGACACGAACAATTAGAAGGCCAAATGTTTGAGACAAGCACCTGTCATTTCATCAGGGCAACAAAATATCTTTAATTTAGATGGATAAAGGTAGTGGAATGTGCTGCAAGAGTTAGCATTGAATGAACACTAACGATACAGACGGATTACATGTTGATTTAGGCTTACTATTCAATATGCTAACTCGTAAACGAATTAGAACACGTCCGATACACCCAATAAGCTGATCCAAAATGGGCAATGTGATATTGATTGACAAAATAAATCCAGGAGGACGAGCGGATTATTGATGGTGGTCAGTTCAAAAATCAACCTGCAATCACAACCTGTGAGATTCCTAATTTTGTAATGTGAACTAATTTGAATTAAGGCATAGAGACCAAAAGACAAAGGAAAGTGGTTAATGTGGACCAACTCGTGTAACAGAGTATTTTTGTCAAATACAGAATATCCCCATCCACCCTCCCAAAGGAACGAAATCAGGTTTGAATAGATTAGCTAGAGCCGTATTAAATTATCAAATCTTTTGCTGACAAATATTTACCACCAAAAAAAACAAAAACAAAGAGGAATAGATAAGATTATGTAAAAATTAATTTGTTTTACGAAATAAAGAATTGAAATATAAACGCACGAATTGAAATTTGGTATAGTTTGAATAATAATAATAAAACAAACAAATGCCGGTACCCCAGATTAATGAATTTGAAGAGATAGGATGAATTATGATAATCTTACCGGCTGACAGGGCAACCAGACAGACGAGGAGAGTCAGAACAACAAACAGTTTTCCCATTTTGATTCTAGACGCTGCAGATAACATCTGATCGACTCAATGTCTTTATATACAATCGGAGTCACTACATCCACCAATCAATGCGATTTAAAAGTTATTTTCTTGTCTAATTTCAGTTGTCAATAAATTAAGATGCATTAAATGTTCTGGAAAACACTGAATTACAATTAAGTTACCTATCTAATCAATATCCGTTATTGTATTTATTTGTATGTTTGGTAGAGAACTGAAAATAGGGAATTTTGAGACATCGTCCAATTTCTTTGTACTTTCAGATTTTCTTTATGAGTTTTCAGAACTACTGTTCTGATCTTCTAAAACTTGATTCAAACTTCACAACTCTTTTCATTTTTTTTTCTACCCAGTAACTTGATTTTACTGCTAGAGTGATATTTTTCTGCACCCTAATCGAGAAACATGTTGATCTACAATGACCTGATAATTTATGCTAGTTGAGTTCCAAATGACCTTTGGGGAACAAATATTTTGAAGAAACGAACAGTTGATCAAAAATGAACTGTTATAGGTGACAACCGAATGCTTTAATATGAGAACGGGACACTTAGGTCTGGGAATGGAAATATGAACGATTTTAACGGAATGGTTTGGTGTGTGAAAGGAGCAATTCTGATCGAAAACGGTGCAGTTCATTTGGTGTAGTAGTATGATTCAGTGTCTTTGTAATACATTACTACTTTTGTCCTACAGTACACCATATTTCGTTTTGTTTTGCAAAGTAAATCTATTAAACCTTAGGAAATTCAGTGCTATAATAGGTAGACCGTGTTTCCTCTGTCAATGTCAGGTTTGCACACATATATTTGTCATGCTGCTACTGCTTAGATTTGTTGGACTTTTTCATGATTTGAAGGCCACATAAAGAGCTTTTACAATATATTTTGTTGAGATTTTGTAACAAATAGGTCAGCTTTATAAAAAGTATTATCCATTTTTGTAAAATATCTATAGATGATTTTTACATAGGGTATATCCTTATCAGGAAAGTTTGATTTCACCTTTTTCTAACTGGGGTCTGATACCCTATATTAGAAACTATGTGGAGAAAAAATAATTGGATATATATCAGTATACCATTCACAATAAGAGGTTTTGTATAGATTAACTCTTTACAGTTTTCAGTTTTGGTTACTATAACATTATTAGGTGCTGAGATCTGATTCCGTGGCGTCGTGGTCTGGTGGTCAGGCCATGGAGGGAGTGTTCAAAATATCGTTTAATATGTCCGTTATCAGATTGTTGCAAGATGTCTGAAACGACGAATGAGAATGACACAAAATTCTGAGCTTAAATGTGCCGGAGAACAGATTTGTTTCGGCGAATTAAATAATAAAATCGGACCCGAATCGACGAGGGGTCAAAATGCAGTTGCACATCTGTCAGTGATGGATTTACATATACATGTAAATAGATAGAGTTTTTCAATTCAGAATAAAATCAAAGACACAAATAAAATTTCTATATTTTTTTTTCTCATCAAAATGTTATACGTTATTAATTTTACCTACATTTATCTATAAAATGAAACATGTCAAACAGGTCAAATGCTGTATGACGTGTTTCATACCGATCGTTACATCGTTCTTAGCACACTGATTTTGGCTACGGATAACTCCGTTTACCTGATCAAGATATAGAGCCCACGGAGGGTGCGATCGGTCAACAGGGGATGCTTACTCCTCCTAGGCACCTGATCCCACCTCTGATGTGCCCAGGGGCCCGTGTTTACCCAACTACCTATTTTGTATTGCTTATGAGATTGATGAGATTGATCACTGTTCGTTCTCTTCAACTTACATGTGCATGCACGTGTGTTGATTTCTGATTGGACGATTTTGAAATCCCCGTAACTCTCTTATTAATGAAAAAAAACATTACGAAAATTTCAGTGTATAGGTATGATATAAACAAAAGTCTTGAGTCATACTTCCGTGCGCATGCATGCACGTGCATTGCTTTTCTTTCACTGTTTGCACTGAAATGGACATCACTTTATCATTTAAGACTTATTTGCTGTAGGTTTACAACATAAATGCCTAAAGATTTATATAAACCATGCATGCTACATCAAATCTGCGTGCTGGTACAATTTGTATATTTTAATCCTAGACTTCTTTCATCAGGTATTAATTTATAACATTTTCAGATTTTCGATGAGATTTTTTAAAATCAATAGGGAGGGGTTAGATGCATTAGAGATAATTTATGATCATTTTTATTTTATAACAAAACCATTGCACATTTTGAGATCGCCGCTCGAAACGAAGATAGTCAAAACTTCCCTAGAATAAACTGGGATGTCAACAGATGGTGTTAGGTGTTATTTTTATGAAGTTACTGAACTGCAACCAACGTTTGATAGGACATCCAAATTGGGAAAATCTACAAATACATCTGAGAAACTCTACCAATATTATCAATTCCCGAGTTACGTACATCATACATGAATAGTTTTGTTGTACCATCAATACTACTTTGGAGTGGTCTACGGATGAAATGAAAATACCTCTTTTGTTAATTCATCGAGAACAAAACTTTTTTTTAAAAGAAAAAACCCTGTGATAAAAGCAATGGTGTTTTCAGTGATGGAAAGCCCTGAATAAATATTTTGTTTTTGTGTTGTCATAGATCTGCGATCATTCATATTACAGAATGGGTCCTAATTTATAAATAAAGAATCTATGTATCCATTTATCATTCGACCTGACAGATATTAATAGTCATTATCTGTCAAAATTAATTAATGATTCCTGTCACGTGAGGAAAGTTCACGCCTCAGTCCAAACCCTGACAGACATACGTGAGAGATGAACAATTTCAATTGTTAAATATCTGATGAATTATATTTAGGTTATTTATTTTGCGTTTGTTGTATACAATGTATTATATTCGTAAGATTCTAGAATCGTAAGCACTAGTTGATTAACGAAGACTTAAATCTATATTGATTTACAAAGCAAATATCACATATCAAAGATGTATTTTTTCTATGATTGTTTTGTAAACTAAGTTATTTTACGGTTTTAAGCATATAAATTCAGTGTTGAACCTGTAGCATGCACGGAAACGCTTTCTCTAATGTAAACAATCCGTCTATTTCAACTCTAATGAGACTTTCAATATCACTAGCAATGATTCTCGCAAAGTAACTCATGGAGTTTAAAAACGCAGCATATTTCCTCCAAAAGCGTATATTGTTCTTTCCTTTCATCTTTGTAAGTGCAAATTTCTGTAGATTATGGCTTTGGGTATTTATTTATGCAAAATAAAAATAAATGTACACTTTACACAAGCTCTTGCATATCGAATCAGTTGAGAGATATAAACACCATATGCAGGTGATAATGGAATATTGCTACATAAATATGAGAAGTTGACCATGGAGAAGCTGAAATCATCCCGCTTGTCATACAGTTGAGTTTTCAGTTTGACGTTACTGTCTACTTGCAATAAAATATCTAAGTATGCAGTAAAAGTGGAGGACTTTATGATGTCTTTTATTTCGAGCTCACGGGGATATATAGAATCGACATATGAATGAAAGTTTTTAAATCGAGGTAAGCTACTGACAAACAAGTTGATGGTACAGGGGTTTCAACAGTCTCGATTGAAGTCAGCATTTTGTAAATTCTATGGTCGTTATAACGATCTAGTTCGTCAATACAACCTATCATTGGGTCAAATGCTGTCTGACGTGTTTCATACTGACTGTTAAGCCGTTCTTGGCACATTGATTTTGACTGCGGATAACTATGTTTACCTGATCATGATATAGGGATCACGACAGGTGTGACCGGTCGACAAGGGATGCTTACTCCTCGTAGGCACCTGATCACACCTCTGGTGTGTCCAGAGGTCCGTGTTTGCCCAACTATCTATTTTGTATTGCTTGTAGGAGTTATGAGATTGATCACTGTTCGTTATCTTCACCTTGCATATAGGTCTTAGTTCATTTACAACATTTGTAGTAGGTGTGAGTAGAATGTATAATGTTAGACAACATATATGTACGTACATCATTTACAACATTTTTTCCATCAAGTTTTCCAGGACTAGTTTCTATCATTTAAGTCATTCGTGTAGGTTAGATTCTGTGAAAAACTGTGAAAACTAAAGACTGTGTGTCTTAGCTTTTGAGTACCATTTTGTGATGTTTTATAAAAAAAAAAAGGGGGGGGTATGTTTTAATGTATTATACCTGAGACATTATATGGTGTGTGTGCATGTGTGTATTTCATGATTATTTTAATACGCCCTGAAACTGATGTTTATTCTTATCTAGCATATTTATGGTAACTTGTGTTTTCATGTTTTATATGTACAATGAGGATAATGTTTTATTTATTTTCTATGTATTATGTGTATAACATTCTTTTGTAAGGTATATATGCATTGTAAAACACCTTTGAGCGTACATAGTGTATGAAAAGGGTGCTATATAAATATGGTATTATTATTATTATTACAACATATGTAGCAGCTATGGGTATAGAAAGTATAATGATTGAGATTATCTATGCCCGTTTTGTTTCTGTGGAATGCACGTACATCTCTGTCTAGTCACAAACTCTATAATAGTAAATTACAGAATTGATGCCCATAACTAGTATCTAGACCAATACTAATATCAACATTTTCTTCCATTCTCCGATTATGGAATTCCAAAATAAACAATCATTTGGAACCTGTACTGATTTTTTTTGTATCATTGTCATATATTTGAAAGTAGGTAATAGATTGTGTGGTCATAAACGAATATCTAACAAACTTTTCTGTTCAACAAAACTACAAATGATAATGTTTGGTAAACAAAGACCAAGTAAATGACGAATTAAAGGATTTTCCTGCTTCATTAAATATTTATACCACAAAATGTTGAAACATAAAAAAGTGCAATTAGACTTTCAAATCAATTTCACAATGATTGATTACCTTCTTTTCGGTTTTCTTTTTGTCATGTATTTAGCATACCTGCTTACCTACGTAATTAGATCATTAATGACTGTCTTTATTTTTGTTATTGTGGTTGTTTATTGGCTTTAAGCCTTACGACTCAACAGCACGACACACAGTAAATGACAAAATATAAACAAAACGCTGTAGATTATATGAAAAGTGAATGATGGAGGATGGACATTCATGAAGAGAGTTATAAATAAAGTCAACATTACATATACTTTAGATAATTACTTCCTTTTAAGACTTTTTGTGACTTCTTAAATAAGTTTTTCTTATATTTTGTTTCGATTTGCTTACATCATGCATGTAGATATATAATTTAGGAGACTTTTGAACACATCGGAAAGTTCCTGCTTTGTTTATGTTATGTTACTAAACCGTGTGGTGAAACGGTTCCATGCGTCCTCGTCAACCCTGTGGCACTGTCTCCCACTGGATCATTAGCTGTTTCTAAATATAACCTTGCCTTTAATTTGTAATTCAATATTTTTGTAAACATTTTAACAAGATTGCTACGTGTAGCCTTGTTCCCCACCGCAACAAAATAAGTTGAAACACAAAAGTCCCCTTCCTTGTGTAAAATTTATCGAATTGAAATGGCGGCGCAATATGACCGACTACTTATAGTGACTAATAACCCTACATTTGAACAAAATTAGTTCAGCGGTCTCTGAGGAGTTGCGTCCACAACGTGTTCCTATATTGTAGTATGTGCACATTCAACAAAGTCCCATAACTCCTGTAACATTTGTCGAATCAAAATGGTGGTGCAATATGATTAAGTACATATTGTGACAAACAATCCAATAAAATTTGAACAAAATCCGCCGGGCGGTTTTGTCGGAGTTGCATCCCCAAAGTGAAGTGGGACGGACGGACAGCCAGACGAGCTGGTGGACGGATGGACACCAGTATTTTATGTTCTCTTCCGCGTTGCGGTGAGGGCCAAAAAAAAAACTTCTATAGTTTTACCTATTCTTAGTTACTTTGTTAACCTCAGTTTAATATTATTTTATGCCTTTAACTTATTTCAGGTATTAATTGTTCTTTATTTGTGTATAGTTTGTTTTACATGTAAATCGTTTTAGGGTAACTGTACTAATTAGATAAAGTGTTATATAAGTGTACAATATTGATAACAATACATGTTATATTAGGTTTTTCTACTCATGTTATAAAGATCCCACGTCAAGAACAACCATTTACAATCAAATTGTAAATTCTGCAACGCACAAAAATACGTTAAAATTCGGTGACACTCCTTTACCTGATTCATTACTGTGTGGTGGAAAGTTTTTGTTTGCTTTTGTTGATATTTGTTTTTGTTTTCTTGTGGTTGCTGTTGTTTCGTACACTCTTGCCTTGGTACTTTCCCGGAGGGACCAGTAGAATTAAAACAACAATGGTTGCATGTGTTTACAACATTAGTAAGTAAAAATAAAGAAAAGAAAATAATGAGAGTGAACAATCAATAAAAGTACTTTTATTGAAACCTCAAAATCAAAAATAATGGGAGGAGGGGGTTTCCATCCATCCATAGATGGTTTACATGTAATCCAACGGTTCAGACATCCGTTTCCTCTCGTTTACGACTGCCAGAGAAGAGGGAGGGGAAATCTGCCGATAAATCGACCTACTTTGCTATTTTAAGAAACTGTACTTTGACAAAAACAAAAGTCGGGAGGAGATATAGTAACGTGACTGTTCATGAGTGGGTGGGTGTGTATGTAGCGTGACCGCTCGTGAGTGGGCGGATGTGTCTGTAACGTAACCGTTCGTGAGTGGGTGGGTGTGTCTGTAACGTGACCGTTCATGAGTGGGCGGATGTGTCTGTAACGGGACTATTCATGAGTGGACGGGGATGTCTATAACAGGACTTTTCATGCGTGGGTGGGTGTGTATGCAATGTGACCGTTTGTGAGTGGGTGGGTGTGTATGTAACGGGACCGTTCGTGAGTGGACGGGTGTGAATGTAACGCTCAGCTTGAGGGGAATCTGGATATGTAGGCGGTGTTTTTGGCTTGATTGATTTGATGTTTCACATATAGTTTTGTTATAAATTCATTTTTTGTCAAAAGGACTAAGGTTATTAGGGGGCTTAATAGAAGAGCCATATTGTGAGGGGATGCTCTGCCTTGAAGTTATTGTTTTTCTGAGTATTTAGTACAGTAATTAAGGTTTTCTATGTCCCAGAGTGTTTAGTACAGTAATTACGGTATTTCTGTATCCCAGATTATTTGTTACAGTAGATAAGGTGTTTCTGTATCCCAGAGGATTTATTACAGTTACTACGGCATTTCTATACCCCTGATTATTTATTATAGTAATACGGTTTTTCTGTATCCCAGGATATTTAGTACAGCTACAACGGTATTTCTGTATCCCATAGTATTTACTACAGTAATTACGGTTTTCTGTATCCAAGAGTATTTATTACATTTACTACAGTTTTTCTGTGTCCCAGAGCATTTAGTACAGTTTAAACGGTTTTTCTGCGTCCCAAATTATTTATCACAGTATTTACGGTTTTTCTGTATTCCAGAGTATTTGTTACAGTAAATAAAGTGTTTCTGTATCCCAGAGTATTTATTACAGTTATACGGTTTTTCTGTGTCCCAGAGTATTTAGTACAGTAATTACGGTTAGTCTGTGTCCCAGATTATTTGTTACAGTTCATATGGTTTTTCTGTATTCCAGAGTATTTAGTGCAGTTACAATGGTAATTTTGTATCCCAGATTAATCATTACAGTAATTACGGTTTTTCTGTATCCCAGAGTATCTATTACAGTAATTACGGTTTTCTGTATCCAATATTATTTATTAGTTACTAAAGTTTTTCTGCGTCCCAGAGTATTTATTACAATAATTACGGTTTCTTCTGTGTCCCCGAGTATTTATTTCAGTAATTACGGTTTTTACTGTGTCCCATAGCATTTATTACAGTAATTACGGTTTTTCTGTATCCCAGAGTAATTAATACAGTTACAACGGTATTTCTGTATCTCAGAGTATTTATTACGGTAATTACAGGTTTTTTTTTAAAATGTGTCCCATAGCATATATTACATTAATTACGGTTTTTACTGTGTCCCAGAGTATTTATTACAGTACCTACGGTTTTTCGGTGTCCCAGAGTATTTATTTCAGTTATTACGGATTTTCTGTGTCCAAGAGTATTTATTACAATTATTATGGTTTTTCTTTGTCCCAGAGTATTTATTATAGTAATGACGGTATTTTTGAGTCTCAGAGTATTTATTACAGTTATTACGGTTTTTGTGTTCCGCAGAGTATTTATTACTGTAATTACGGTTTTTCTGTGCCCCAGGAATTTAATGCCGTATTTATGGTTTGTCTGTGTCCCAGAGTATTTATTACAGTAATTACGATTTTTCTCTGTCCCAGAGTATTTATTACAGTAATTACAGTTTTTCTGTTTTCCCAGAGTATTTATTACAGTAATTACGGTTTTTCTGTGGCCTAGAATGCTAATTCCAGCTTTGACTGTCTTGATCACAGCCTCTGCTTTGTGTTGAATTAGTTGAATGGAGTTCACATTTCCATATGTGTTTGTATCCTTTGTATCATTATCATGTTATAAACATAATAAATAAATTAGGCCCCTAAAAGTTGAGTTTTTAATAATATCAGGCAGTACTTTTACAATCCAAAGGGCGCATGTGACGTCACTGTACCTCGTGACTGTCTACCTAATTAACTAGACTTTTTGAAATCGGGCCTTAGATTTAAGTCTGTATTGTGGTTAAATATCGCAAAATTTTGGCGAACGAACTATCAGAATTAATTACTATAAGCATAAAGAAGACGAAATGCATGTAATGTTGTATACTTTGAAAACATGAGATGTGTCCTTTAAGGATGAGTTATTGTCTGAACTCTAACAAGTGAATATAAATATTTAACAAATAGGTCACGGTGCCACATTTTTTCTTCCTTGTTTACAATTGTTAATAAATGTAATTACATACATACATTTAACTGGACTTAGATCTTGAGTTATATGAGACTGAATTTTCGGCGGAGTTGTAAAATAATCCCGTTATTGAAAAATAAAGCAATGCCTGTTTAATAATAATAATATCAAAGATCAAACAATTCACCAAATCTAAGGGAATACATTATTAGTATTTGTACAACTTTTTATATTAGCTGCTTTTCTAGGGACCAATTCAGATGCTTAACTATCATTATTCAAGGGGAGAACACTCTGAAACTATTTTCGTTATCATGCGTAGGCACTTATCACACCAGTGACATGGTTTGAACAAGTAAGCCACGGTTTCGAACAAACTGTTTTAGATAAAGGATAATGAATGCATTTATCTTTTCATGAATTTTTATTACAAATAAATGCAACGATCGGCAATTGTTTCTAACATTCTTGTAATAAAATGTAATGCATTGCGATCAAAAACGGGGAGGGGGATAAAATAAAAACACTAAAAATACACCCTTTGCGAGTAAAACGCAGTTTTGTGTTGACTTTGCGAATAATCGCAGATATACTGATCTTATGTCAAGAAATGTGTTGCTTTCATTGACAGTCTTGATTTCATTATCAATTGCACGATGCTGTGTTAAATTGAAATTTCTTTAAATTGCTCTTAGTTGACGAAATCTATTGTGCTTAATCGCAACACCAAAAACTGACTTATTTTGTTTAAAGTTAAGCTTCAAGCCGTAGAAAAGAGTTAGTCCCAAGAATTAAATTTCTTACTGTTTGGTAAATTTAAGATCATTCCGACATGGATTGGTGTTTGAGAGGCGTGTAAATAAGTAATAAACGTTAATTAGTGTTAGATGGATCATCTTCAGAAATATTCTAATGAAAAAATATCAAAGGCAAAAAACATTGGAAATGTAAATCTATGCTAATGACTTTCAGCTCTGAATATCAATAATGTTATGGTTTTTTTGAAGCCTGAAATTCCCCGATGTTTTGTCTACAAAAAAACCGTTGCGGTTTTGTGGTTTAACCTTTAAACTTGAGCTTATATCTATATGGGGAAAGAGTTTACGTCCAAAAACAGGGTCAACTACACTTCTGTCACTTCATATACAATTTTCCCTGATTAATGGTATTTTACATCGAGTTTCAGTTTAGGTACATGTAACCCTTTAAAATTATAAAATTTCTGAAAAAATGCTTTTGGTAATATGCATAACAAATGCACTTTGATATTTAGGATTTGATAATTCTTAACCATTCTCTACTCTTCACGATGGACTGTAACCATGCATTAACTAATTAATGCTTGTTATGATAGTATGCACTCGACATTGTTTTGGGATCGGAATTTCTGTATATAGTCTGAATTAAGATTTTCATTTTATTATTTTTACTAGCGAATTATAATTACATATTTCTGTTCCCGCCAATTTCATTTTTCTAACCAATAATCACAGATGTTTTTCAGGTATTTGAAAAGTATTAATTATACCTACTTTATATTCTTATCTCGTTCAAATGCTTATGTCATTAATCTAAATGCTTATATCATTAATCTAAATGAATAGTTTGTTTCCTGTTTAAAATGTCATTGTCATATTCTTGTCGTGAAACTCTATGTAAATGTAATCTAATTATTTTATTGGCCTTGAACAAAAGAACGTAAGACGCGAGGTTTATTTTTCGTTTCCTCTTTACACCCCCCTTATGGCGTGTAAAACGTTGCACTATTATATTAATCTTGTTATTCATATTCGAAAACTTGTAATTCATATATTAAAGCATATCATTCATATTCGAAAAGGTGTTATTCATATTCGATAATTTTATCATTCATATTCAAAAACATGTCATTCTTATTCAATAAATTGTTATTCATATTCTAAACTTTTCATTCATATTCAAAAACATGTGATTCATATTCGATAATCTTATCATTCATATTCAAAAGCATGTGATTCATATTCGATAATCTTATCATTCATATTCAAAAACATGTGATTCATATTCGATAATCTTATCATTCATATTCAAAAACATGTGATTCATATTCGATAATCTTATCATTCATATTCAAAAACATGTGATTCATATTCGATAATTTTATCATTCATATTCAAAAACATGTGATTCATATTTGATAATTTTATCATTCATATTCAAAAACATGTGATTCATATTCGATAATCTTATCATTCATATTCAAAAACATGTGATTCATATTCGATAATCTTATCATTCATATTCGATAAGCATGTCATTCATATTCGATAATTGTGCTATTCGTATTCAAAAGCATGTAATTCATATTCGATAATCATGTCATTCTTATTCGATAGTCATGTCATTCTTGTTCGATAATTTTTTAATTCTTATTCAATATAATTTGCATTGCGGGTAATATTATCTTTTGTAAAGTCTCTGCTCATTGGGTACATGTATGTGAAAACGAAAGTACATTATGGTGTTACCATATCTGAACCACGTGTACGCAGCACATTCATAGGTAATGAATGTCTATTGACTGATAAACGTTTGGTAAATGTTCATCGTATTACACTAACTAACATAAAGAATGTACACTTACCATCAGATATGGTAACACCATAATCTACTTTCGTTTTCAAATACATGTACCCAATGAGCAGAGACTTTACAAAAGATAATATTACCCACAATGCAAATTATATTGAATTTTCGAATAAGAATGACATGATTATCGAATATGAATTACATGCTTTTGAATACGAATAGCAAAATTATCGAATATGAATGATAAGATTATCGAATATGAATCACATGTTTTTGAATATGAATGATAAGATTATCGAATATGAATCACATGTTTTTGAATATGAATGATAAGATTATCGAATATGAATAACAATTTATTGAATAAGAATGACATGTTTTTGAATATGAATGATAAAATTATCGAATATGAATAACAAGATTAGTATAATAGTGCAACGTTTTACACGCCATACCCCCTCCCCTGTAAAGAATCACCGATTCACAGTGTCAACAGAACTGAAGTTCAATGTTGGTATGATGGCTACAAGTTTCGTATGCATGACATCCATGAGAAGTAGACTTGACACTCTGAGTCTACTGAACGAATTTTCTAACCAAATACAGGTTTGGTTTATTCGACCATGCATAGCATCATGCTATATCATATGGGGTATTTGTTCTTTAAAATATTCAAAACTGGTCTAAGTCACTGAAACCCAAGAATAGCACAGCGGTAAGTAACGCATAGTTATTCCTGTATTTAAGTATATTTCCAGAAAAAAATGTGCAATTTGAACTTTAAAATTTCATGATATTTGTAACCAACAGAAAATAAAATGAAAGGGGGATGGAGAGAGACCGGAAGGTGTTCGCATTTGTTACGTTACTGGGGTTTCATTAAATCTATCAAACGAAACGTGGAGACTTATTGTTTTGCTCAGTTCTTCTTTCTGTCTGGAGCGGATCTCGGAAATGTTCATGTGCAAGGTTCACAATATTTTATGGTATGATAGGCCTATATTCGCAATGACCGCCAGCACTAAAGTTTTGTAATATATATTATACTTATTCAAAATAAACCAGAAAACATATTTTCCAACGATGTCAACAATGTCTTGAAGTAGGTCACGCAGTTCGTGGAATGTATCAAATTATATATTCACACGCCATAAACGGCACTAAAAAGCGGATCTAACTAGATTGAGAAATTATATTAGACACAGGCCCGTAGGAAATAATTTCACTGGGGGGGGGGGGGGGGGGGGGGGGGGGGCACCACACCAAAGTAATTTACGACAAAAAAGTGATATCGACAAAACCTTAGTAAAAAGATAACTGTATAAATGTGTGCAAGCATTGAGGTGTACGTCATGTACATAAATCTAATTATGTACATAAAATCTAATTAGTTTCCCAGAAAACCCCTCAACTTTAATTTAAAGTTTTGTTTGTTGGTTGTTGTTTTTTGGAGGGGGGGGGTGTTATGCCTTTTTTAAAAAATTTTTGTTTGTTTATATCTTTATCATTTTGTTATCAATCATTTTTGAGTCATAAGGTATTTAGAACTCGGTGAACTTTCCAAAAATCGCCAGTCTGTGTTCACTTTCACTTACGAACTCCTCAACTATTTTTTCTGGATTCAGTTCATCAGTCTCATTTTTATGAACATGCAATAAAAGCAAATTGTTTGTTCGTATTTGGCTCATTGTTGATCTCAGTGATGTTTTCAATCTTTTCAAGGCGCTGAATGAGCGCTCATTGGTAGCGTTAGTTGCAGGAAGTACCAAAATTAGTTTGAGAATTTTGAGGATCTCGGCAAACAGACTTTTTTCATTTGAATGTCTGAAAAATTCAACCACACTTGGTTTATCTGGCGTAAAGTCTTTTGGCAAAAGTCTTTAACATTATAAGCTGGCAGTGAAGATCCTTTGGCTTCAAATCTGTATCATATAGGGTCGTGACAAAATTGAATTCTTCTTCAAACGTTTGACCTGTGCAAGCCTTAATTACGAGGTTTTCAAGATTAACATAAGCTTTGTAACCTGGTTGGTCAAATCTAGATTTTATGCCAGCTAAAAGCAGATCTAATACCTCGTAGAAATATTTCCTATACATATCTGCACACGATGAAAAAGTATGTGCTGCTGTCCCATCATCAAGTTTACGAGGAATTTTGCGTTTTCTAGGAAGAACAGGATCATCGATGTCCATCTGTTTTGCTTTTTCAACAACTTCCTCGTAAAACTGAGTGAAGATTGTCTCATCTCGGAGACTTTGCAAAACACTCATTGTCGTTGATGCCATTTTTTGACCATCACTTGCCGAAAGATTTGGAGCCTACAGAGCCCTTGTCAAATTATCACTATAACGTAAAAGTTTTTCACTCAGTAAACACCCAAAGAAGAAATCAAACCTGCACATATAAGCAGCCACTCCCCTAATTCTGTTTCTCATTTCTACCTCACGCACGTATTGGAGGCTTTCATCCCAAACATTTCTTAGAATTTCATAGTTTGACAAAATCCTCAAAAATGTGTCGGCTTTTATTGTCCATCTTGTGGGACACAAACCCCTTATTCCCGCTGACGTTTTCTCTAGATTTTGGGCATTCTTTAATGTATTGAAAATCATCTCCCTTCTTTGAGATTCTTTAATCAACTTTGTTATATCCTTTGCAATCTCCAGGGTTTCTCTAAGCAACTTACATCCCTTAATAGAATCACTGCAAGCTAGTTTAAGAGCATGACCATAACAGTGTATGTAAAGGGCTCTGGGTTCAAGTGCATGAATTTGTGTTGCAACATCTGTCTTTGAACCAGCCATAGAAGCAGTCATGTCATAACACTGGCCTCGTACTTTGTTGATAGGCAGATCGAACCTCAAAAGGGCATCTTTAATTGCTAGGGCTATTGAATTAGCCCAAATGTCAGAAAGACAGTACATCCCTAATAAATCTTCATGAGCGGTAAAATTTTGATCAACCCATCGAATGCATAAAACAAGTTGCTCTTTGTTGGATATATCTCGTGTTTCGTCTGCCATCATTGAAAAGAATTCAAACGATTTGATGAAAGCAACAATTTGTCGCAGAACCTGCAACCCCATCACCTGCAAAATTTCATTTTGTATATCTGGAGCAACATACTTATTTGTCTTGCGTTGTAGCCATTCCTGAATCTGGGGATCGCGTTTAGCCTTTAGCATGAGAAGTTGATTAAAGTTCGAGTTTTTATCGTCTTTGTCACCCTGAAGAGCTATTCCTTGTCGAGCAAGAAACTTCAAACTGTTTGTGATTTTAAGCAATTCTCTCTGTTAGACTTCTCGACTTCGTGCGTCTTTGAAAGACATTCTCCAACATCTTTAACCTCCTCCTTTATCGTAAACTCCCTTTCCATTGCCTCTTTATGGCAATCACTTTTCTCGTGTGCGGCGAATTTTGTGGTTGCTTTTTTCCAGTTTTTAAAACCACTTGATATTAAAGCTTTTTCTTTCTTGTGACAACAGAGAGTCTTCTTCTGAAATGATTTTATGCAAGGAAAACAGAATACAACATCTTTGATTTCTACATAATGTAACCAAGACCACCGATCAAACCAGGAGGCATTGAAAGATCTCATCGTTTTACCAAACTTTGTTGCTGGAAAGAAAATAGTCCGTGGCTGATTTGGGGTACACGGGACGTATTAGTGTAGAAACTTGTCTCCATCTTCGATGGGAGTATAAAAACGTAGGTTCCGTGTTGCGGCAGCCGTTGGCACGATAAAGAACCCTCGCTTCCACGGCGCTGAGCGCTAAGCAAAGGTCTAAATTGGTGGTACTTCGCTTACAGTTGGTGACCTCTCCATAGGAGTGAAAAATTCTCGACGAGACATAAAAACAATCAAATGGAGACGACACCATTGCAGATGTAGGGTGTTCCTAAAATGCGGAACGGAAAACGGAACGAAAAATATGGTATGCAATGTTGTGAGGAGGTCAGCATTGTGCAAAATGAAAGGTTTATTATGCACAAGGGAATCAGAAATTACAGAGAGAATGAGAAATCATCCACAGAATCCACAGTTTCAAATACTTCATACTAATGCATATATATTTTAAAATAATTAACTTACTATGAAAAATATTAATAAAGAAGAAATTAATAATCATACTGAAAATGACTTGAATTTTCAAATTTTATATCCAATGAATAAAAGCCACCCCCTACCCCCACCCCACCACCCCACCCCAAAAAAACAACATTATAAAATACAAAATATTTTTTTCAACAAACTTCCCCAATCACAGCCTTCTTAAATCGAACTTGCTTTTATTCGTGCTTTACTTCTACACCTGGTATAATACATGTACAACCCTGTGGGAATACGGGTAAGAATAGGTCCTCAATACCACTTGCTTGTCGTAGGAGGCGACTAAATGGGGCGGTCCTTCGGATGAGACCGCAAAAACCGAGGCCCCGTGTCACAGCAGATGTTGCACGATAAAGATCCCTCCCTGGTCAATGGCGATAAGCGAATGAGTGAAAAAAATGTCATAAATTTGTATTCAAAAGTTCATCTCACATTTCCTCTCCTATTTCACAACGCGATTCATAAGAACATCAGTAAATTTAAACACACGACATACAGTAAATGGATTATTGTGTACATGTATTTATGTACTCAATGTGTGCCTAAAATATAACTCCTAACTGTGCATGTAATTGTAAACGGATGCAATATATATGTATACCACATTTGTAAACATGGGTTCTCACAAGTTTATCTCTTTTATTAGTAAAATAACATACCTTGAACTACATGTATCAAAGTAATGAAAAACAAATATCTGTATAGATCTACATGTACTATGTAGGGGTATGGGGACACCGGATAGAAAGTGGATGGGGGGGGGGCATCTGTTGAATTATAATTCTCTAGGCTGTAAATAAAATACATATAGTACACATACCATTACTTATAAATTTTAAATTTCAATGACCCAAGAAATATATCAAACCTGAGGTTTCGTGGTTCACACAAACATTTAGGTTGACAAAACCTTTTTAAAAATTATGTAAATTAATCACAAGCCTGCATGTGCCCCTCATAGGCAAATGTATGTATTGTACATGTATGTATAAGTAAGATATGTATACTACATATGTCTCCTTTTCTTGACCAACATTTTGTAAATAAAACAGATATGGTGAGTATATGTCATCTCATATTGCAATATATAATTTTAAAACATCAGTATTTAAATTTTCACTGAATATGTGTTGAGACACAATTTCAAAATTCACATTGTCTGACAGAGTCTAATTACTCAATGGTATAATAGGCTTAACTGCAAATTATTTTGATATCAATAATGATGATCTTTTTTCTAGGCATCATCCTGAGGACCAATGCAGGTTAGATAGGACCAGTGGAGGTTGAAATGGGTTTCGAGTCAACAAGTTGAACAGCAAGAGAGGTACTATATTTTCTTTAGATATTTTTTTCATTTTAACACCAGACAGCATTTGTAAAGACAATTTTGAATATATCAGATATTCATCTTTTTTGCTATATTTAGATATAATTTTATCTATATTTTGAACAGGTACTCCATTTACAGTGTTGATGACATATCCCCTGGACCTCCACAACTCCACAGATTTAAAAGTGTTTGATCAAGTTCTGAAGATTAAAGAACAACTGCAAAATTTGGGATTGGATGAAAAACATTAAATTCACTTATGAGCTCAGAGCAGTGGATGTTGTACGACATACTTTAAACTAAATTGTGAATTTAAGGGAAACAAGTACATGTACTCTTGTATTCCATGTACATGCCTTTTGAGAGACAATAATATTGCATAGATGTAAAGGAAATTTTACTGTTGATTTTTCTTTCTTAGATATTTTAGTAAAAAATGTGCACATGAACCCATCCCCCTCCTTCACCTTCACCTGGAAAAAATTACAGTTAGTGAATGCAATATACATGCGCATTGGGTCAAATGCTGTCTGACGTGTTTCATACCGATTGTAAAGCCGTTCTTGGCACACTGATTTGATTGCGGATAACTCCGTTTACCTGATCAGGATATGGGGCTCACGGCGGGTGTGACCGGTCAACAGGGGATGCTTACTCCTCCTAGGCACCTGATCCCACCTCTGGTGTGTCCAGGGGTCCGTGTTTGCCCAACTATCTATTTTGTATTGCTTGTAGGAGTTATGAGATTGATCACTGTTCGTTATCTTCACCTTGCATGCATAAACTTATGAAAGACACACCTATCTGTGAGGGCAAGATGGATCCATGGCCATGATCCATGGGCAGTCCATGGGTCGCTTTCCATTGATATTAATCATTTATTGAAATATGAAATGGTTATTTAAACATATTTGGTGTATTATACTTTATAGTGATATCAATTTCTATCAAAAAATGTGTATAGGTAATATATTGGGTCCAGTTATTACAAGAAATTGTATGAAAAATAACTAAATATTTAGGCAATCATTGTGAGTGCAAAAAGGTCAACTGCAATAGCACACACTATAGATCATTCTTAAATGGTTCGTAGAAACTTCTAGTATTGTGATGTTGAATGCTCAAAGTGGTAATTTAGGGCTGCTTAATCGTTTAAGCTATGGCAAGGTCAGTAGTTTATCTCTGCTGATAATATCTCTTAAAATTCATTTCTGGAAGGGAGGGGACAGGGTTATAAAATCCGACATAGTTTCAGATTTAACCTCATTTGGTATATTTTGTTCTATTCAATATTTTAGATACTACTTGACTTATTGTAAAAATGAAATAAAATCAGAAATTTTATGAGCAGAATTTTTTTGTTGCCAGAAAATTTATGCCTGAAGAAAATTTATCCCTGATAGTGTTTGAGAAACGCCATATTTGGGGTAAATTTGGCCAATTGCCAAGTCAAATCCTCCCAATGTTTTCCTTAGATGCAATTTGAATTTCTAATTAATGTTGGTTTTTTATCTGTTTGTGTTTAATGTACATAACCATATATGACAAACAATATTTCTGGTGTCAATAAGATTTTTATTGGCTTCTGTGTTAATTTGCTCAATTTTAGCAGTTTTTGTCTTTTGGGGCTGCAAAAGAGGGGATTTAAATCTCCCTCTCCTAAAAAATTAACCTGATTACTTTTGTCGATTTTTTGATATGTTTTAGGATAAAGTCCAAATATTATGATATATAAAATTTAGAAAAATTCAATGAGTGTTTTTTTAGGGGCTAGCTATCAGTAGCTACCTTAATAAGATTATAAATTGTTGTTGTTATATACATACCACACTCCTAGTCTGGTCCCCGCCCCCGCCACTCCTTGATCACTCGTTTTGGGGTCAGGTAACCGCCGTATCCATTTCAAAATGGCGACTTCCGTATGGAGAAACGGGTGATATTTTTCATGTTGAAGATGAAATTCAATATGTGTGGTACTGCTTACAGCCAGTATGAAACAAAGGCTTGCTACCGTTGAAAGGGGATATGGTCTACCACAAAACTTCGATTTTTGAAGATGGCAACCCCTATTCATTTAAATTTTGAAAGTTTTTTTTACACTGTTTACAAAGTTCACAAAATGATAAGTGGTCAATAAAATATTTTAATGGAATGGCTTCGCTACAAAAATGTCTTAACAATCTAATATAGGTAACATACTCTCAGAAACTCCCAATATATTGCAGAGGCCTTGCACGGATAGCTTCCTAATGCCGTTTTGACAGCTCGAAATTCCTCTGATTTATTATCTGAATGTCTACTACATGTATGTAGTTAATATTATGTGGTAGTGAGTGTGTGTGTAAATAATTTTTTAAATCCCAATTTAAATAAGTTGATACATGTCACTAAATTATAAACACAAGGTGAAGATAACGAACCGTAGTCAATCTCATAACTCCTACAAGCAATACAAAATAGATAGTTGGGCAAACACGGACCCCTGGACACGCCAGAGGTGGGATCAGGTGCCTAGGAGGAGTAAGCATCCTCTGTTGACCGGTCACACCCGCCGTGAGCCCCATATCCTGATCAGGTAATTATAAAGTATTACATTAATTGCTTTCCATAAGGCTATTTTAATAAACCCTTGATAGATTATTATGTCTAGTATGGATTTCCATAGATTGTCCTTAGTGACTAGTGTTGTTTATGGGTGATTGATTTTGGAGGTTTTGGTTGGTTAAAAGTTTAGGTCAGGTGATTTTCTTAGAGTTATGTGGTAGTGAGTGTGTGTGTAAATAAATTTTTAAATCTCAATTTAAATAAGTTTATACATGTCACTAAATTATAAAGTATTACATTAATTGCTTTCCATAACGTTATTTTAATAAACCCTTGATAAATTATTATGTCTAGTATGTATTTCCATAGATTGTCCTTAGTGACTAGTGTTGTTTATGGGTGATTGATTTTGGAAGTTTTGGTTGGTTAAAAGTTTAGGTCAGGTGATTTTCTTAGAGTTATGTGGTAGTGAGTGTGTCTGTAAATGCAAGGTAAAGATAACGAACAGTGATCAATCTCATAACTCCTACAAGCAATACAAAATAGATAGTTAGGCAAACACAGACCCCTGGACACACCAGAGGTGGGATCAGGTGCCTAGGAGGAGTAAGTATCCCCTGTTGACCGGTCACACCCGCCGTGAGCCCCATATCCTGATCAGGTAAACGGAGTTATCCACAGTTAAAATTAGTGTGCCAAGAACGGCTTAACAATCGGTATGAAACACGTCAGACAGCATTTGACCCAATGCGAGGTTGTATTGACGAACTAGATCGTTATAACGACCATAGAATTTGCGAAATGCTGACTTCAATCGAGACTGTTGAAATCCCTGTACCATCAACTTGTTTGTCAGTGGCTTACCTCGATTTAAAAACTGACTATACACAGAACAAGCTCTTGCATATCGAATCAGTTGAGATATATAAACACCATATGCAGGTGATAATGGAATATTGCTACACAAATATGGGAAGTTGACGATGGAGAAGCTGAAATCATCCCGTTTATCATACAGTTGAGTTGTCAGTTTGCCGTTAATGTCTACTTTCAATAAAATATCTAAGTATGAAGCAGAAGTGGACGACTCTGTGGTGTCTTTTATTTCGAGCTCACAAGGATATATCAAATCGACATATGAATGAAAGCTATCATTGTTAATAGACAAAACGTCATCGATATATCTAAAAGTCGAATTGAAGGTCACAGCGAGAGATTTTTTTCTTCTCACGTATAAGTTTTTGAATAAATTCTGCTTCATAAGAATATGAAAACAGGTCAGCTAACAAAGGAGCAAAATTCGTGTCCATGGGAATTCCAACAGACTGTTGGAAGTCCTGATCACTAATGACAACGAAGATATTGTCAATGAGGAACTCTAGCATATTTTTTATTTCAACTTCAGAGTACTTGTGCGTGGAATCAGAGTGGTGTTTAACAAAGTTTTTGAATGACTGATCACTAGATATGAATATTTCCGTTTTCCGTTTTTGTTGAAGAAGCAACTGTCTATGATGTCAAAAAGTCTAGTCTTTAATTTATCGTGAGGAATGGTCGTGTATAGTGTTGAAAATTCATAGGTTTTAATGCTATTGATTTGGGAGAAATTCTGTGATTTCAAGTTTACTAAAAGTTCTTTAGAATTTTTTTAGAATCCACATTTGATTAACACCACTTCTGGCATATGTAGTCGCACAGTAAGTTTGAAGTTTCTCCTTCACAGCTGTTAACATTTTCGTGAGAAGCAAAGATAGGGGCTTGTATCTTTGTTTGTAAGGGTTTTTATGTAGTTTAGGAATCCAGTATAGGTACGGTAACTCATATTCATTCGACCCATTGACTGAAATATTAAATGTGTCTAAAACTGAAGCATGTTTTTGAAGAATTTCGTCTTTTGAAAGGGCAGTTGGGGTATAAGTATGATTACCAAAAGTGGAATTAATGCCAAATTCGTTTAAAATACAGTTGTAATAATGAGCCTTACAAACAAAGACAATGGAACGATAAATTGATAATGTTCATGTATGCGTTGGTTTTAGATGTGTTTTTCGGCATATCGTATTGCATGTTTTTTGTGTTTTGGTTGTCAAAATATTGATAAAAATTAATAATGAAGAATTGCTGATATACTAAGGACATGATGATTCTGATCTAAAGAAATCGAGGACTAGGTAATATTTACATACTTTATTACATCATTACGATGCATTGTTTGCGAGAAAACCACACAAAAGACACATATAAATGTAATTAGTGACTAAGATATTTTGATCAGTTATACTATTTTTAAGGCATTACACTTAATTTTTAGAAAAATTCCTTAACTGGCAATTGATTGCAATCAAACATTGTAAATTTTCTATTTATTCCTTTTATGGCACCGTCAACTGAGGACCGCAATACGCCAGTTTCGAGATACGAACTCTTCTGTATAGGAGGTACATTTAGTGGAACTTTGAATGCCTAAGTGGGACAGAGTGGATATACAGCCAACGAGGAAGACGATGAAATGTATTAAAAGCGGCTTCTCTTTAAATATGTAAATGTGGGAAATAATAAATACTATCGAAAAAAATGTTTCATCGAAGTGGAAACATACAAACAATGTCATATTTGCAAGAAATATCTTGGATATGGTACTTATGACGAACGAAATAACGTGATGGGATAAGAATTCTATGTGTTTAATTACTTCCTAAATACTTATTACTTACTTAGTTTGTGTATCAGTTGAATTCGGGTTATCAAACAGCGTATGAGAAACTTACTGAGTACATTCACTTACGCTGTGATGAATATCTGTCCCACTACCGCGTGTAAACAAATTCTTTAGCGCCTTATTATGTACGAGGGTCCTCCAAGGGGAAATAACTCTGACGTATCTCAAAACCAGCGTATTTGCTGCGCGCCCTCTGTAATCAGGGGGAAATAACTCGCATAGCGTTATGAAAAATGTAGGCCATTGTTGCTAATGTATGATATTTCTTACCTACATATCATTCGCAAAAACAATACAAATAGATATAATAAGTAAACGTGGTCTTTCCGGAATTTCCTTCCGCCATCTTGGGATGATAGTAACGATCGTTACTATCATCAGTTTAATACCAGTGACCATGTAGTGCAAATTTAAATATATTCAGATCATGGCCCTGAAGAGTAAGATGAGGCCACAATAAGGGGTGAAATGTGTACGTGGCACCATATAAGGAAATTAATCTGATCAATGATACACTTTCAAATTGTGCTCACTTATTTTTAGCTTTTCTTTTAGACGTTCATTTGGAGTACAAATTATACAGTAAAACTCGAATATAGCGAACACGGATATAGCGAAATTACGGCTATAGCGAAGTGAAATCGATTTCCCCGGCAAATTCTTTATATATTCTATATAAAAAATCTGCGTTTATAACGAACACGGATATAGCGAATTTACTGATATAACGAAGTAAATATCTATTCCCCTTGAATTAAAAATGAACGTATAAATCACCTTTTATAACGAATTTATTTTTTTCATTTTAAACTTGCGATTTTTAAAAATGGTTTTCCATTGCCATAAAGGATCCACACTTATTACGAAATTTCTGTTTGTATTTTTTCAAGAAAGGTTGTTAACGCAAAAGAATACTTACACATACGTTTAGCAAATATATTGTCGGTATTGTTTACTATTCTCGCTAATCAAATTTGAAATTTGATTGCATTTATTTTATCGTACACTCCTTTATTTGTGTAAAGCAACAATAAATGACAACTGCAATAGACTGTTTGTACATGTATGTATTGCGCATACTTTTGTTAACATTTTTTCTCTCGACATGTTCTTGCGTGACTTAATAATCAATCAAGATAAATTATCATATATAAATAATGTGTATATTGTTTGTATAAAATATTTCTTCTCGAAAATATATAGGCTTAAGTTCTCTTAGAGACAATACAAACGCAAGAATATCAATTGCCGCTTTCTTATACAACTGATATACATGTAGAACAAATCAGTTTTATAACGAATTCGTTATATTTGAATTATGAATTCGCTATAAACGTATAGCGAATTACGCTTATAACGAATTTTTATAGAATGTCCGCAGAAATTCGCTATATCAGAGTTTTACTGTACTAGTAATTTGATATTTGCAAACTATTTACTTTGCATTTGAGCTTGAAGACTAACTCGTTTTTTAAAACCTATTTACATGATTAATTGAAAAAGAAAATCTTTGGTAACCAATATACAAATAGTTTTTTTTACAATAAAACATCTAAAGAATATTGACACTGGTATTCAAAATTGAAATGTCAAAGCAAGAACGATTCTCTCGATAAGCTTTGTGCACGTGTGCATTATAATATTTGTCTAAAACAACATCGGACACTGGTCCAGTACAAAATGAATAAAAAAGCAGTCTTTGTCTCCAACTCGACTACAGGCCGTTGTAGAGAGTTTCATTTCAAACTTCTACACCACTTTCTCTAAATTTAAGCTCTGACAACTCAACTGTTGAAAGTAAACATAAGTGTGTGTGATTGGATATATCAGATAGACAGGACAGTGCAATTCTCTACATTATAGCTGCGCTAACAGAAGCACCATACACTTGGCATCATTCGGGTACCTTTAACATTGAAATATTAAGTGCGAATATTGCTGTAAAACGGAATTTTATTGGCCATTAATTACATCAAATTGAAGGTAGATATTCTTCTCGAACTATGAGCTGTCATTTTTGTCTTCTGCTTCTTTCCTCTAGTACCGAGTTCCACTATGATCGTATACTACATAATACAGAAAATACAAGTATTTGAAACATTTCGAACGAATAAAACTAAAAGGGCATAAGATTTTAGAACTTAATATTTTTCTTCAAATAAGAAAATAAGTATCGGTTTTCAATTTTAAATACCATTTTAATAATATGTCAGAAATAAATATGAATTACAATTACTAATGGCAGTGTGTAGAACATAAACTCAATCCATTAATACTCACAATAGCAACAACGTCCAAACTTGAAATATCTGAAGTCACATTCTGCAGTAAATCCACAATTGGTGTATTTATCACACCATTCTCCGGTGGGTCTACATCTGCCATTATTCCAGGCTGAAACCATAGTCATACATGAAAAAGGTGAATATAGCGAATTTCATAAATACTATAAAGAATATAAAAATCAATATTAGGGCAAACATAAACCCCTGGAAACACCATAGGTAATATCAGGTGTCTAAGAGGAGTAAACTTTACCTGTTGACAAGTAGCGCCCACTATGAGTCCTCTAACTTGATAAGGTAAATGGAGCAATCCGTAGTCAAAATCGATATATGTAAGGAACAGTCTAAGACTGAAAATTCGTATGAAAACTTTAGATAGCAATTAACCTATGAAGACAGGCTATATTTGCAATGGATATAACGAATTTGCGAAATGTTGACTTTATACGAGACTTAAAATATCGGTAACATCAATTTATTTTTTAATAGCCTTCATCGGTCTAATATAATTGAAAATTGAGCAGAACATGTGTTCGCGTATTGAATTAGTTGAGAGACATGAACACGATATGCAGGTGATGATGGGATATTGCTACATAATTGTGGGAAGTTGACGACGGAGTATTTTTACAAGAGTATGAAAATAAAAGGACGGAGAGGTGTGCGATTCATTTTGAAACATTCCGATACGATGCAATGATTTTTAATGGAAAAGTAATGAAAATACGTATTGGTTTTATCCATATATCATGTCATTATGTTGGAAATCTGTAAACATAGTAAAAATCATTTGGCTAAAGTCAACCAACTTTTGTTTCTTTATGTATGTAGAATATAGAACACATTTTTAATTTTAAAATAAGGATAAAAAAATCAACCTAATTCACTTAAGGTAGTTCACTACACTAAAATTTTATTTAATGATTCATTAAAACACCTCTGATGAAGTATGATTTCACCACCGAAAGAGTGATACAAGCTCTCCACTATTTTTTATGATTTTTTTTGGTGATTTATTTCGGAATAATGAAAAAATTGCTTATTGCATATAAGATACTCTGGGGTCCAAAATTCGCAGTGATTTGATGCATAATATGAATATACCAAAAAAAATATTTAAGAAAATTGAAAACGTTATTTGCTAATATTTTTTAAATCTACGGATAAAATCTTCAAAAAACATGTCAAATAAAAAAAAATATCTTAGAGAAATATATTCTAAACAGAAATTGAAATGGTCAAAATTAAAAAAACATTACGATTTTTCAAATTTGATCCCAGTCCTATCGGAATTATAAGAAAGTTGTCATAGAGAACATTGTAATAAAAAAAAACTACATTCCTTTGATGTAAAATGATTTACAAATTAAATTAATTTATAAAGGAAAGTAATTTCTAGATGAAAAGTGCAAACAATTAACAACAATATGATTGTTTTAGTAATTTCTATCAATTTTGATCGGGATTGGTACTTTTTTTTTTCTCATTTGAATATATATTCTGAAATTTGGTCATTTCGTTTCAATTTCTTTTTAAAATATAGTTCTTCGATAAATCACTTTTCTAACTGACATGTTTGTTTTTTGAAGATGTTATCCGTAGATTTGAAATATATCAACAAATAACGTTTTCAATTTTCATAAATATTTTGTTTTTAAAAATTTGAACGTTTATATTTGAATCTTTTAGGTATGTGGACTCTAAAATCTCTTATTTGCAAACAAAACACCTTTTTTATCATTCCGGGAAAAATCACAAAAAGTCATATAAAATAATTGAGAGCTTATCTCACTTTTTCGATGATGAAACCATACTTCGTAAGATGTGTTTTAACGAGCCATTAAATAAAATTTTGGTGTAATGAGCTACCTTAGTAGGGTAAAAAACATTCGGAACAGGAATGTATAAATGTTTATCGAATCACAGCTTACCGGATACAACGGTCATCAGACAAACCAAAAGAGTAAGGGTGACTAAGAATTTTCCCATGTTGAATCGCACGTACAACTGCATACAACGAGTCCTATCTCATCTCAACCTTTTATACTTTGCATTTATTTATTTTATTAATTTTAAAGATTTTCCAGTTCATTATCCATTTGGAATTTCCTTTGTGGTATAATTACGCATACTCAGTCATAAAGCTGTCAAAGATAAGGAAAAATGAAATTTGTTTCGATTGTATGCGATTGGCCGTATTGTTTTCCTTGCGAAAGTACTGTAACCAGACTGGAAACAGGTTTCCACTATAAAAAGATTAATAACTAGATTAGATGAAATATAATGTTAAAATGACTTGTACACCTAATGAATACAGGTGCAGGTCTTCCATACCGTAAATAACATTATTCTGCCTGTTTAAAGAGGTAGATTCATAAGAGCAATAATTAATCTGTTAATTTGCAATTTTATGAAATGTCAAGTTCTGTTGAATTTTCTACGCCACTTTGCAGGGGATTTATAGAGGTACATAAGATGCATCTGAACAACATAAAACTGGACATTTTGTTTTATAATGTGATGCATTTTACGGATTTTTTTTTTACACGTCAGTGGCCTTTTGTGTCTGTCTTATACTCAATGGAGTGCAACAAAGCCCTGCATAAGTGTGCCAGTTACTTAAGTTTTATTCATTAAGGAATATATGAGTGAAGAATTGTAAAAGAATGACAGTATTTTAAAATTTTCATCTCATCGTAAGATTTTTTTGTGTGTGAAAAAGAGCCACTGGTCTTTATGTCGCTTCATCCTACAACCCACAAGCTTCTGTTTATTGAACATTACTCCCTCTTTAATGCTCTTTTAACCTACGATTACGTGAACATATTGAAAGTACTAATCAGAGTCGGGGGCTTAACATACTGATCAGAGTTGAGGGCTGAACATACTGATCAGAGTCGGGATCTGAACATACTGATCAGAATCGAGGACTGAACATACTGATCAGAATCGAGGGCTGAACATACTGATCAGAGTCGGGGGCTGAACATACTGATCTGAGTCGGGGGCTGAACATACTGATCAGAGTCGGGGGCTGGACATACTGATCAGAGTCGGGGGCTGAACATACTGATCAGAGTCGAGGACTGAACATACTGATCAGAGTCGAGGACTGAACATACTGAAAGTACTGATCAGAGTCGGGGGCTGAACATACTGATCAGAGTCGGGGGCTGAAGATACTGATCAGAGTCGGGGGCTGAACATATTGATCAGAGTCTGGGCTGAACATACTGATCAGAGTCGAGGACTAAACATACTTAAAGTACTGATCAGAGTCGGGGGCTGAACATACTAATCAGAGTCGAGGACTGAACATACTGATCAGAGTCGAGGACTAAACATACTGATCAGAGTCGGGGGCTGAACATACTAATCAGAGTCGAGGACTGAACATACTGATCAGAGTCGGGGGTTGAACATATTGATCAGAGTCTGGGCTGAACATACTGATTAGAGTCGAGGACTAAACATACTGAAAGTACTGATTGGAGTCGGGGGCTGAAGATATTGATCAGAGTCTGGGCTGAACATACTGATCAGAGTCGAGGACTAAACATACTGAAAGTACTGATCGGAGTCGGGGGCTGAAGATATTGATCAGAGTCTGCGCTGAACATACTGATCAGAGTCGAGGACTAAACATACTGAAAGTACTGATCGGAGTTGGGGGCTGAAGATATTGATCAGAGTCTGGGCTGAACATACTGATCAGAGTCGAGGACTAAACATACTGAAAGTACTGATCAGAGTCGTGGGCTGAACATACTGATCAGAGTCGGGGGCTGAACATACTGATCAGAGTCGAGGACTAAACATACTGAAAGTACTGATCAGAGTCGGGGGCTGAACATACTAATCAGAGTCGAGTACTGAACATACTGATCAGAGTCGGGGGCTGAACATATTGATCAGAGTCGGGGGCTGATTATACTGAAAGTACTTATCAGATTTGGGGGCTGAACATACTGATCGAGTCGAGGACTGAACATACTGATCAGAGTCGAGGGCTGAACATACTGATCAGAGTCGGGGGCTGAACATACTGATCAGAGTCGGGGGCTGAACATACTGATCAGAGTCGGGGGCTGAACATACTGATCAGAGTCGAGGACTGAACATACTGATCAGAGTCGGGGGCTGAACATACTGATCAGAGTAGGGCTGAACATACTGATCAGAGTCGGGGGCTGAACATACTGATCAGAATCGAGTACTGAACATACTGATCAGAGTCGGGGGCTGAACATATTGATCAGAGTCGGGGGCTGATTATACTGAAAGTACTGATCAGAGTCGGGGGCTGAACATATTGATCAGAGTCGGGGGCTGAACATACTGAAAGTACTTATCAGATTTGGGGGCTGAACATACTGATCGAGTCGAGGACTGAACATACTGATCAGAGTCGAAGGCTGAACATACTGATCAGAGTCGGGGGCTGAACATACTGGTCAGAGTTGAGGGTTGAACATACTGATCAGAGTCGGGGGCTGAACATACTGATCAGAGTCGAGGACTGAACATACTGATCAGAGTCGGGGGCTGAACATACTGATCAGAGTTGAGGACTGAACATACTGATCAGAGTCGGGGGCTGAACATACTGATCAGAGTCGAGGACTGAACATACTGAAAATACTGATCAGAGTCGGGGGTTCTGTGGACAGTCTGTGACTTACAAGTTTCAGGTTACCTAAAAGGCTAAATATATATTATGATACAAAGAATATATTATTGATCATTGATATACAAGAAACAGGACAAACACATCAATGACATTCTGTTTTGCACTATATCAAAAATTTGCTTTCGCATATTTTCAGTTGAGATACAATGATTTAAAATAGAAAATCACAATAAAAACTTAAAGAAAAGTCCCAACATTTAAGGGGAGTCCCAATACGTTTTCCTCTTTAATTTTTACAGTATTATTTTGGAAGGAATTTCCTTTAGTGGTATGCAACGAATTACCTGAAGCGTTTTCTATTTGGAATTGCAATAGTTAGTTGAAATAGGTGTTGTGATCGATTAAGGGAGAAACGATGCTATCAGTTGGAACAGGAAAAAATAAATATACTTTTCAGCAATTGATGACATGCTGATCAGGATATAGGGCTCACGGCGGGTGTGACCGGTCAACAGGGGATGCTTATTCCTCCTAGGCACCTGATCCCACCTCTGGTGTGTCCAGGGGTCCGTGTTTGCCTAACTATCTATTTTTGTATTGCTTATAGGAGTTATGAGATTGATCACTGTTCGTTATCTTCACCTTGCATTTAACCATCGAGTTTGTATCTCTGCTGGTGGACAGTCTGTCCCCGAGGATACTTGTCGCTCGATATATGTTCCTTCATGAATATACACAATAACCAAACAATACTGGCTGACACGTCGCCCAGGATAAAAAGGTGTCACTCTGTGGAGTCTATAAGGGACACAGGCTCCTACAGATCGGTTGGTGTCCCTCGGATCATCCTTCGAGATATCAAAGATTTGTCGTATGTACAATCGTCAGATTGTCAGCTTTGGTACAGAAACCAAAATTCTTATACCCAAATTAAAGACTGTTATGTTCCTTTAAGAGATATATTTGATAATTCCTTTTCAGACCCCATGTGTTCAACCTCAAAATGTTCTGCAAAAAATTGCAAAACTTGTGATATACTGATCACTAAAAAATCATTTAGTAGTAATCTAACTGGACGTAGTTTCTGTACCAAAACGTTTGATAATCTGACTTGTAAATCTTCTAACGTTGTCTACGCCATTGAGTGTAACCTGTGTGGCTTAATTTATGTGGGAGAAACCAAGGGTTCACTTAATAAAAGAATATCGGGACACAGATTTCAAATTAATAATGGTGGTAACCAACTTCTTTACAAGCATTTTATTGCACCGGACCACTCCATCTTATCCATGAAGGTAAGGATTTTCGAAAAAATTTACCATCACACAAACAATCCTACATTCAGCACCCCTTTTCGTAGACAACGAGAAGACAAATGGATCAGGACCCTAGGCACTGCATTTCCATATGGATGCAATGATAATGTATATGATGTGGGAAATTTGACTAGTCCACAAGGAAATAACGTGAATGTGATGGGACTCTTTCTCAATATCCAAAGACGAAAACGTAGTCATGGACATCGTTCATATAAAAGACCAAGTATAAATGATGTCACGTTTGATTCACTTTTGCCTTACGTCAACAGACAATTAGGTCCACATCATATTCGTACAAAACTTTACTCTATTCCATTGAGAGTTTTACACACGTTATTTGAAGAAGCTATGGCTAGTCTATACTTGGATTTTTCAACACCTGAATATAAACTGAACTCTATGGTTATGGATGTTGCCTACCACAGGCTCTATAAACCAGCACGGACCATGGATGATATTCCTTCCAAATCATGCCGCATAAGCAGCATTCTTCGTCATAAAAGGGTTCAGTCATGTATTCCAACTTATTTCAAGTTCAAGTCTACACCCTGTATTTCCTACAGCTATACTTCTACTATTGCATCCAAACTTTTTAATTATAAACAAACTTTGCAGTGCGTAGACATAGACCATCTTATACGTAATCCACCAATATGTTCTTGTTCTTCATCTTCTTTCAACTATAGTCCAGCTGGACATGTCATTACTGGTGATGTTGATATAGTTGAAAATGAGGACCTCAAATCACTTATTCTTAAAGGTCCTAAATACAGAGAACATCGGTCTTTTAATTGGCGACAGAACTTCATCTCTATTATGAGTTCTGTCGAAGATTATGCCAGACGATGGGCTAAATATGAAGAAGAACTTGATACATTGTCAGAATGGGTTAAAAGCATAAGAGGGATATTAAAATCCCGCATTAGACACATGAAAACAAAAGTACGTACCATCTATCCTTCTGTGTTTAGTAAACCAGAAGTGATAAAAGAATTAGATAGGTTGCATGAGGAATATGTTTGGTCCCAGCTGACATAGCTAGTAACAACATTGTCTTTGTTTGTAAAGCTCATTATTACAACTGTATTTTAAACGAACTTGGCATTAATTCCACTTTTGGTAATCATACTTATACTCCAACTGCCCTTTCAAAAGATGAAATTCTTCAAAACCATGCTTCAGTTTTAGACACATTTAATATTCCAGTCAATGGGTCGAATAAATATGAGTTACCGTACCTATACTGGATTCTTAAACTACATAAAAACCCTTACAAACAAAGATACATTGCTGGATCCAGTAAGTGCTCTACCAAGCCCCTATCTTTGCTCCTCACGAAAATGTTAACAGCTGTGAAGGAAAAACTTTAAACTTACTGTGCGACTACATATGCCAGAAGTGGTGTTAATAAAATGTGGATTCTAAATTTTCTAAAGAACGTTTACTAAACTTGAAATCGCAAAACTTTTCCCAAATCCATAACATCAAGACCTATGACTTTCAACACTATACACGACCATTCCGCACGATAACTTTTAAAAAGACTAGACTCTTTGACATCATAGATAGTTGCTTCTTCAACAAAAATGGAAAACGGAAATATTCATATCTAGTGATCAATCTTTCGTAAAATACCAAGATCCAAAATGCCTGGTACTTTTTGTAAGAAAATATACAAATGGCATATATTTTTGTCCAAAAGTCATAAAATCTTTCTCAGATAAGTGAGAAAAGATACAGGAAGTATACAGAATTTTAGTGCACACATGGTTTAATTAATGCATACATTTGCAAATCAGCAAAACAGTAAAATAAAATTCCAGTAGGATAAATGTTTTTGAAAAGAGTTTGAGGAAATAGAAAAATATATGCAGGCAACAAATATTTAAAACAAATTCTATAAATTTCAAACTAAAACAAAAAGAAACAAAGACCACATATTGAATTAAAATGGCCGAGTGTTAACACACCCAAATAAATACTACACACAATGATACATAAAGAGACAAAATACTCCATACAGCACAGGGAAATGCACACAGAAAATTAGATTTCAATAACTTATACACTTTGTTTGTTTGATATTCGTAGGATTGGTTAACTATATATCGTTAACCGATTGGTGACTGTATTATCTGCTATAATACTATCCATCTCATTGCGATCCAGCCTCACCCTCCAACACCTCCCAAATGCACCAACATAGTGAAGTTGAAGTGTGTTGTAGTAACATACATATGCTCCGTATGGGACGTATGGGTTGTCCCATGGTTTTAAAAATAAATAAATATAAATAAATAAGGACCATCGTGTACCAACACGTCTGATGACTGCGGTACTGTCTTTTGATGGCCGTACACATACATGTGTTCGTATGTCATAAATCATAATGAAATAAAGAAGTAACTTATATTTTACAAAACTAAATAAAAAGTAAGAAATTAATTATATTTTTTATTTATATAATAAATTTAATAATAACTTTTATTTAATTTATTCAATAAATTAGAATTTAAAAAAAAAATTTAAGTAAATTAAAATAGAATAATTTAAATATTTTTTATTTATAATAAATTATATTTTTTATTTATATATTTAATTTATTCAATAAGTAAATTAAAATTTAAAATTTTTGTATAAGTAAATATAAAATTAAATATTGAAAATATATTTTTTAATTTATTTGGATTCTAATAGAAGGTAATAATTAGTAATCGCACGAGTCTCCGTCCTTCGCCCAAATAAATCAAGATACACCGAAATAAATATACCAGAATTATTACATAATTAGTAATATTAGTAACAGGTAATAGTAATAGGGATGTAGGTATGTATATACATGTGAAATAACTAAAATATATACAGAAAAGAATTAGGGTAGGGTCGCCAAAGAAAATTTTGATAATAGAGTGCTACTAGTTATTAGTTATTAATTATAAATTTTGCCATACAACAATTTTGAGATCGTCATTAGGCAAGAATTTTGAGGTCGTCATCAGGTGCTACACCTCATACCCTGTACCATGTTTCTGTAGCTAGATCCAGCTTATAGCACGACATGGCTCCATAATTCTTATTCGATAGTATGTATTATGTGTATAAAACTGAAGATGCATAATGTAATAATTGGTGAGTTAGTAATGTTAAAATTGTATGACAGATAAAATATTAACCATAAGAAGTGGTATACTTAATTACAAAACATATAGATTTAATTAATTAATGAAAATACAGAGTAGATGCAAAATCACAAATCGCATACATCCAACAAGCTTACATATATTAAATATAATAGTATGTAGCAGGCCTGCATACATACAAACTGCGACATTGCATCTAAATGTTTGTCATAAAAAGAGAAGTTTACAAAATACATACGTATAATAACATACCTGAATTTTATGTATATTTGCATATACATGTACTTATAATATACCTGGATTTGATGTATAGCTGCATTTATACTTTAACATACATGTTTATATAAACTAAAACGATAAAAACGCAAAGTTTATATTCCTAATATTAATATGCTACGATATTTATATATGTAATTGTTTACATACTGATAAACATATAGATATAGATATACACGATAGAAAACCCGAATTATATGTTTAGTTGTTTATATAAGTATAACACATGTAGTTGTTTATATATTAGTAAGCAAATAAAAATTCAACAGTAGAATAATGATGCTTAGTGGTTTCCATACTTATAAACATGCGAAATTGTTTACATATTTGTAAACATGCATATAAACATACGAAATTGTTTACATATTTGTAAACATGCATGATAAAACCTTAGTTATACATATAAGTAAAACTTTTTACTCACCAACCGGAAGGAAACTTACGAATGATATTGGAAGCTATAAATCATGCAAATTGAAGATGGCGAATGAATAGATTAGTTACGTGGCAGCCGCTGTGAAGACGCTCATACAACGTAATTTGTGACGTAATTTGTGACATTGTGACGTTTCATCCACTGAAACCGCTCATACAACGTAATTTGTGTTATTGTGACGTTTCACCCGCTGAAACCACGGTACGATGGCCTATTATATCAATGATAAGCAAAACAGAAGGTTAAGTTAATGAATGCATTGAATATTGAATAAGCATAAATTATCAATGGAATTATAAGGACATGTTAATAATTAAGATTTTAATAGTAAAGTAATTTAACATAATGATATTTAGATTGGAAAAAAAAATTTAATGGAGTTATAAGGACATGTAAATAATTAAGATTTTAATAGTAAAGTAATTTAACATAATGATATTTAGATTGGAAAAAAATATTTATATTTAATTTAATAATAATTTTAAGATGTAAATTATATGTATAAATAACAGTAACTCAACTCGTTTAAAAGTACTGTCAAGAGTGTAGAGTAACTGTCGCTATTCGATGGACCACCTTGGAAGTAATGCTTTGTTTGTTTGATATTCGTAGGATTGGTTAACTATATATCGTTAACCGATTGGTGACTGTATTATCTGCTATAATACTATCCATCTCATTGCGATCCAGTCGGGGGCTGAACATACTGATCAGAGTCGGGGGCTGAACATACTGATCAGAGTCGAGGACTGAACATACTGATCAGAGTCGGGGGCTGAACATACTGATCAGAGTCGGGCTGAACATACTGATCAGAGTCGGGGGCTGAACATACTGATCAGAATCGAGTACTGAACATACTGATCAGAGTCGGGGGCTGAACATACTGATCAGAGTCGGGGACTGAACATACTGATCAGAGTCGGGGGCTGAACATACTGATCAGAATCGAGTACTGAACATACTGATCAGAGTCGGGGGCTGAACATATTGATCAGAGTCGGGGGCTGATTATACTGAAAGTACTTATCAGAGTCGGGGGCTGAACATATTGATCAGAGTCGGGGGCTGAACATACTGAAAGTACTTATCAGATTTGGGGGCTGAACATACTGATCGAGTCGAGGACTGAACATACTGATCAGAGTCGAAGGCTGAACATACTGATCAGAGTCGGGGGCTGAACATACTGGTCAGAGTTGAGGGTTGAACATACTGATCAGAGTCGGGGGCTGAACATACTGATCAGAGTCGAGGACTGAACATACTGATCAGAGTCGGGGGCTGAACATACTGATCAGAGTTGAGGACTGAACATACTGATCAGAGTCGGGGGCTGAACATACTGATCAGAGTCGAGGACTGAACATACTGAAAATACTGATCAGAGTCGGGGGTTCTGTGGACAGTCTGTGACTTACAAGTTTCAGGTTACCTAAAAGGCTAAATATATATTATGATACAAAGAATATATTATTGATCATTGATATACAAGAAACAGGACAAACACATCAATGACATTCTGTTTTGCACTATATCAAAAATTTGCTTTCGCATATTTTCAGTTGAGATACAATGATTTAAAATAGAAAATCACAATAAAAACTTAAAGAAAAGTCCCAACATTTAAGGGGAGTCCCAATACGTTTTCCTCTTTAATTTTTACAGTATTATTTTGGAAGGAATTTCCTTTAGTGGTATGCAACGAATTACCTGAAGCGTTTTCTATTTGGAATTGCAATAGTTAGTTGAAATAGGTGTTGTGATCGATTAAGGGAGAAACGATGCTATCAGTTGGAACAGGAAAAAATAAATATACTTTTCAGCAATTGATGACATGCTGATCAGGATATAGGGCTCACGGCGGGTGTGACCGGTCAACAGGGGATGCTTATTCCTCCTAGGCACCTGATCCCACCTCTGGTGTGTCCAGGGGTCCGTGTTTGCCTAACTATCTATTTTTGTATTGCTTATAGGAGTTATGAGATTGATCACTGTTCGTTATCTTCACCTTGCATTTAACCATCGAGTTTGTATTTCTGCTGGTGGACAGTCTGTCCCCGAGGATACTTGTCGCTCGATATATGTTCCTTCATGAATATACACAATAACCAAACAATACTGGCTGACACGTCGCCCAGGATAAAAAGGTGTCACTCTGTGGAGTCTATAAGGGACACAGGCTCCTACAGATCGGTTGGTGTCCCTCGGATCATCCTTCGAGATATCAAAGATTTGTCGTATATACAATCGTCAGATTGTCAGCTTTGGTACAGAAACCAAAATTCTTATACCCAAATTAAAGACTGTTATGTTCCTTTAAGAGATATATTTGATAATTCCTTTTCAGACCCCATGTGTTCAACCTCAAAATGTTCTGCAAAAAATTGCAAAACTTGTGATATACTGATCACTAAAAAATCATTTAGTAGTAATCTAACTGGACGTAGTTTCTGTACCAAAACGTTTGATAATCTGACTTGTAAATCTTCTAACGTTGTCTACGCCATTGAGTGTAACCTGTGTGGCTTAATTTATGTGGGAGAAACCAAGGGTTCACTTAATAAAAGAATATCGGGACACAGATTTCAAATTAATAATGGTGGTAACCAACTTCTTTACAAGCATTTTATTGCACCGGACCACTCCATCTTATCCATGAAGGTAAGGATTTTCGAAAAAATTTACCATCACACAAACAATCCTACATTCAGCACCCCTTTTCGTAGACAACGAGAAGACAAATGGATCAGGACCCTAGGCACTGCATTTCCATATGGATGCAATGATAATGTATATGATGTGGGGAATTTGACTAGTCCACAAGGAAATAACGTGAATGTGATGGGACTCTTTCTCAATATCCAAAGACGAAAACGTAGTCATGGACATCGTTCATATAAAAGACCAAGTATAAATGATGTCACGTTTGATTCACTTTTGCCTTACGTCAACAGACAATTAGGTCCACATCATATTCGTACAAAACTTTACTCTATTCCATTGAGAGTTTTACACACGTTATTTGAAGAAGCTATGGCTAGTCTATACTTGGATTTTTCAACACCTGAATATAAACTGAACTCTATGGTTATGGATGTTGCCTACCACAGGCTCTATAAACCAGCACGGACCATGGATGATATTCCTTCCAAATCATGCCGCATAAGCAGCATTCTTCGTCATAAAAGGGTTCAGTCATGTATTCCAACTTATTTCAAGTTCAAGTCTACACCCTGTATTTCCTACAGCTATACTTCTACTATTGCATCCAAACTTTTTAATTATAAACAAACTTTGCAGTGCGTAGACATAGACCATCTTATACGTAATCCACCAATATGTTCTTGTTCTTCATCTTCTTTCAACTATAGTCCAGCTGGACATGTCATTACTGGTGATGTTGATATAGTTGAAAATGAGGACCTCAAATCACTTATTCTTAAAGGTCCTAAATACAGAGAACATCGGTCTTTTAATTGACGACAGAACTTCATCTCTATTATGAGTTCTGTCGAAGATTATGCCAGACGATGGGCTAAATATGAAGAAGAACTTGATACATTGTCAGAATGGGTTAAAAGCATAAGAGGGATATTAAAATCCCGCATTAGACACATGAAAACAAAAGTACGTACCATCTATCCTTCTGTGTTTAGTAAACCAGAAGTGATAAAAGAATTAGATAGGTTGCATGAGGAATATGTTTGGTCCCAGCTGACATAGCTAGTAACAACATTGTCTTTGTTTGTAAGGCTCATTATTACAACTGTATTTTAAACGAACTTGGCATTAATTCCACTTTTGGTAATCATACTTATACTCCAACTGCCCTTTCAAAAGATGAAATTCTTCAAAACCATGCTTCAGTTTTAGACACATTTAATATTCCAGTCAATGGGTCGAATAAATATGAGTTACCGTACCTATACTGGATTCTTAAACTACATAAAAACCCTTACAAACAAAGATACATTGCTGGATCCAGTAAGTGCTCTACCAAGCCCCTATCTTTGCTCCTCACGAAAATGTTAACAGCTGTGAAGGAAAAACTTTAAACTTACTGTGCGACTACATATGCCAGAAGTGGTGTTAATAAAATGTGGATTCTAAATTTTCTAAAGAACGTTTACTAAACTTGAAATCCCAAAACTTTTCCCAAATCCATAACATCAAGACCTATGACTTTCAACACTATACACGACCATTCCGCACGATAACTTTTAAAAAGACTAGACTCTTTGACATCATAGATAGTTGCTTCTTCAACAAAAATGGAAAACGGAAATATTCATATCTAGTGATCAATCTTTCGTAAAATACCAAGATCCAAAATGCCTGGTACTTTTTGTAAGAAAATTATACAAATGGCATATATTTTTGTCCAAAAGTCATAAAATCTTTCTCAGATAAGTGAGAAAAGATACAGGAAGTATACAGAATTTTAGTGCACACATGGTTTAATTAATGCATACATTTGCAAATCAGCAAAACAGTAAAATAAAATTCCAGTAGGATAAATGTTTTTGAAAAGAGTTTGAGGAAATAGAAAAATATATGCAGGCAACAAATATTTAAAACAAATTCTATAAATTTCAAACTAAAACAAAAAGAAACAAAGACCACATATTGAATTAAAATGGCCGAGTGTTAACACACCCAAATAAATACTACACACAATGATACATAGAGAGACAAAATACTCCATACAGCACAGGGAAATGCACACAGAAAATTAGATTTCAATAACTTATACACTTTAATGGTGTTTCTATCATGAAAGGTGAAGATAACGAACAGTGATCAATCTCGCATCTATCTTATCTCTGATCTATCATAGATCTCAAATCGAGATACACTACATGTATGTATGTTGGGTCTACGTGACTTATCTGCTACAGCGTACGAGTTACTCTGTATGCTCTACGTCACACCTGGTACTCCCTGAAATCGAACCCATTCATTGGACAAGGTATCGCTTACCTCCTTAGAACGCTGGCGTCCGTTCGGGTATGGACACTGAATGGTTTACTCGGGCCCCCCAGTGTACCCCTTACAAGTTAAGTTAAACTGGCACAGTGGGCGACTCCCCAGTTACCCCACAACATTTCACATGCGGCCGAGCATTGTCCATTTCTGTATATCCGGAATATACAATTTCTGTATATATTAATAAATTGTAAATGTCTACATGCTTGTGTCTTTATGCACCGCAACGAGTCATGGCCATTTCCATTACAAGCCTGTATGCAATTTAAGTTGGCCTTTTGGATTTTCTATCAAGATAGATTCTTTAATTAATAGGATAAAAATACTTTGATTTGCTAGGGAAACACAAAATAGAACATTCAATTTACATGCAAAATAAAAGCTCATGTATGAAAATATGTAAACTTGCAAAATGTTTTAACTATGAAATGACTGATAATTTGGCAACAAGTGATTTCTGTTTGGTCACTGTCATTTTTATATGAATCATTTTCTCTGAATTAGAATACATGAAATGTTTGTAAATTATCTGAAGATTGCATCACCACTGTATGTTTCATTAGCAACTGCTTCCAAAGCAACTTATGAATGGCGAAGATAACGAACAGTGATCAATCTTATAACTCCTATAAGCGATACAAATTAGAGAGTTGGGTAAACAAGGACCCCTGGATAATACCAGAGGTGAGATAAAATAATAAAAAATAATAAAAATACACTTATATAGCGCCTTATCAAAAAATACTCTAAAGCGCTGTACAACATACTAAAATTTACAATTGATAATTAAAAGAAAAACCATAGAATACACAACCAATTATCCTTACACATATAAGCATGAATGCAACATTATGTCATAATGGATAAAAAGTACAAATCAAGACAATTTAAAGTATAAAATATGATGCAAGCTTACAACATCCTAAATATATGAAAAACAAACAAGTAAAACTACTCAAAGGAATCTAAAACACAAATTTGCCCAAAGTTCATTAAATTTAACAGTACATAGCTATTTAAAGGTTATAGGATTGACAGAAAAGATGAGTTTTTAACAGACGTTTAAAACATTCAAGATTTTTGGCGTTTCTGAGCTGGCTAGGCAGATTGTTCCAAAGTGTGGATGCAGCCTTGTCGAATCTGCGTTCATCGTACCCAGGGGGAGTAAGTATCCCCTGTCGACCGGTCACATCCGCCGTGACCTTATATCTTGATCAGGTAAACGGAGTTATCCGTAGTCAAAATCATTGTGTTGGCACAACAATCGGCGTGAAACACGTCAGACAGCATTTGACCTAATGATAGGTTGTATTGGCAAACTAGATCGTTATAACGACCATAGAATTTGCAAATTGCTGATTTTACACGAGATTGTTGGAACCCCTGCACCAGCAACTTGTTTGTCAGTAGCCTGCTTGGATTTAAAAACTGATTATACGCAGAACAAGCTCTTGCGTATCGAATAACTCCGTTACTAGGATGTATTGCCCAACTATATATTGATGAAGTAAACGGAGTAATACGTAGTCAAAATTAGTGTGGCAAGACCGGCCAAACAATCAATATTAAACACGTCAGACCGCAGTTGACCCAATGATAATATCACAAAGGAATGTCACCAATATTTTAATTTACATCTGTTTTTGAATAAAATGTCTTACATTTTAAACTTAAACTTTGTAGAAAATTAAAGATGTCATGGAAACAATTTCGATGAAAGAGAACACTATTGAGATTGTTGTTGCCACACACGGTCGGTACCTACGTCATCATTTGTTTTTGGTTCTGATATTTCGTTGCAATTATCACATCCGATACGTCGTTGCGCGTGAAGCAACAAAATACATGTAAATCGTGATGCATTGCGCTCAAAGATTACAGGAGGGCAAGTTTGGAAAGGCGTCTAGGCTCAAACAAAGGACAACATTAGTTTCTTTTTTTTTTTAGATTTCGTATACATACTCCGGAAGCGATAGATTTGAAATTCCGTGGAAAGTTATGGATTTTATATTTTGGTATATACATCTACTGATATAAACATACAAAAATATATATAAACCATGTAATTATGTAAATGTGCTCACATTTGTTTTTGTTTTTTTATATATATATTTCTTAGAGTTATGCTCTTGTCAATAATTGTGCATTTTTTCAGATAACATTTTGAAATTAATATACATTATGTAATATTGGTGCTCTGGCAAAGTTCCATATAATAAGGGGAGATCTAGACAATACTGACAGCACAAGTTTTTTCTATAAAAATCCCTAAATATGATAAAGTGATCTCCCCTGTTATATAAGTAAAATTAAAAACTTGACAAAATAAAATATCCAAAAATCATCGAATAATATATACAAAACAAAAACCATCAGCCACAAAAGGCAAACCGCATGTTTGCAACCCCCACTATCCTTATCATCAAATACAATTTTAAAATGTCTAGCATTTCTCATTAAAAAATAACCACTAAATCGTGATTACGACGACATTGATAAAATTTTTGTAGGGGTACAGGATCACAATAGTGTCTGTAATGACAATTAATACATGTATGTATAAGTATTTTTGTTCTTGCTCATTTCCCTGGATGCTAATACCCTGATTTCAAGTAAAAACAAATCCAGGAGTTAACATTGTATTATATGATAAGTCTCAGTATTAATGCTACATGTAACTATTTTCATGATGTCGTGTGGTAATTTGTTTGCATATATTGTCTTCTTGATGCATTTGACATTTTCATGTAAAACTAACTATGAGTGTTACATTAATACAAGTTGAAAATAACGAATTGTGATCAATCTCATAACTCGTGTTAGGAATACCAAATAGAGAGTTGGGCAAACACGAATTCCTGGATATTCCAGAGGTGGGATTAATTAGTTAATCAATGTTGATTTGTATTTGATTTTTAACTTTGTAGACTATGCTCTGTCCATTTTGGTAGATATAGCGTTTGTACATTTGTAGTAAACTAAAAACTGGATAAACTGTATGAAAATGTAAGTCACACAATTTTTATACGCTCGTCGTTTACTATTATGTTATGGCGTTATTTTCCCGTCGTGGCTGAATGTACAGCTTTTAAATTTTGCATCAAGTTTGTCCTCACGAAGAGTAAGAACGATTTTGATTTTCAGCTGGATTGGTGCACCATGACCTACTTTATAGCTAAAAGTAGGCCAAACAGTTTTCCGGACTTTATAACTTACGGATAAAGATATTTCCCTGAAATTTAGTCACAAGCTTCCTCTTGGTGGAATACAAGTTCAATTTGCATTTCAGCTGGATTGGTCTGTCCGTCAGTGACCTACTGCAGGGCTAAAAGTAGGCCAAACTGTTTTCTAGATTTTCTTTAATACGGATACAGATATTGCCCTGAAATTAAATCACAAGCTTCCTCTCGGAGAAATATCAATTCATATTGCATTTCAGCTGGATTGGTACACCATGACCTACTTTAGGGGTAGACGTAAATCAAACAGTTTTACAGATCTTTTTCCATTATAGATACAGGTATTGTGTCACAAGCTCTCTCTGAGAGAATTTGTTTTTTGTGTTACAAAATTTATTTCCATATGAATACATGCACTATTATACATGTATGTGACTATATGATAACAAAATATAAGTATATATTATTGATTTCAAGCATAAACATATGGTAAACATATGAAGACCTGATCTTTGATATCATATCTAATATTACAATATGACATAATCATCTTAGCCTATGTATGTATTTTGTGTCGTTTTCACACACACACACACACACACACACACAGAGAGAGAGAGAGAGAGAGAGAGAGAGAGAGAGAGAACATTAGAGATCATCAATAATAAAGGACCATTTCATCCAGTTGATATTGAAATCTATAATGTTATTAGTGTCATATGCAATTTGATTTCAAGCTCTTGACATACTCTTTATTTCATTTATCAGACTTTTCATGGATAGCCTATTTTTTAAACATTCAGAATTAATCATTACATTCTGACTACAAATAGTTTTATGTTTAAAATTGCCAAAGTTTTGTGTGCTTTATGTAAAAACGAAGAAGAAACAATCATCTATTGTGGGATTGCCCCATTGTCCAAAAGTTACTTGGAGATTTCATTAATCTTTGTAACTCAAAAAAGGACATTTCAAACCTGGATGCCATTACATTCATATTTGGAAAATTAAACAAAAGTCAATCAGCCAAAACATTTAATATCATGTTAATGTCCATAAAACATTATATATGTGTTTAAAAAATACCCTCTGAGAGAAATACCCCATCAGTTCACATTACAACGTGATTGGTGTATCTTAGGACTAAAAGTAGGTCAAAAGGTTTCCTGGACTTTTTTCATCATCGATACAGATATTACAACCTTCCTCTTAGAGAATTACATAATCAGTTCACATGCCAGATGTAGAGTGGTGCAGTATGACCTACTTTAAGGCTTTTCTATTCAGAATGTGTGTGATATCAATTCAGAGAGCATAATGTGCTTACAGATTGAATTTCACAGTCTGACAGACGTATGTTGCACAGTTTGTTGTACTCTTGTTCGCTATTATTGTGTAGCATTGTTGTAAATATTTATTGTCATGTGCAACATGCTGCTTTTACTTACTACCTTTCTCTATATTTACATGTTCATTGTTTTTAACTTCATTATCTTTACTTACTGCCATTTCCCCATCAATGCTTAAATACTATGCAATACAATACAACCTATCATTGAGTCAAATGCTGTCTAACGTGTTTCATACCGATTGAAATTAATCACTATTCATTATCTTCACCTTTCATGCAGATGTGAACAATGTGCAGATGACTTTTGGTAAATGTAGTAGGTCTTTTTTCGTGGTAATAATCCCGAAATAAATGAAAGTAGAATGTAAATGTAAAAACGGTATTTCAATTTTGAAAATACATGAGAATTGAACTGCAACTCTACACGACAGTATACTTTTCATGAAGTTTTGCTTGCAAAAAATTTGTTTTGTTTATATTGAAATATGCAAATATCATTTATACAGTTTGATTTTGGGGGGGAGGGGTTGGTGTTTTTTTTTTTAAACGTTTATCGCGAATCAGTTGTTCAATATTTGCAAAAAACAAATAAATAACGAAAAACTTACCCGTTACCGGCACTAAAATGTATTTGTGCTTAAGTGCTAATCCAACCTCTGATGTTTTTTACTGACATCTTTTTGCAATTACGTTGATACATGTCTTGCTATTTACTTGATGCATATTACATTTAGATGCATTCACATTTTCATGTAAAAATTGCTTGTAGCTACTATTTTATGCCGTTTTTATAAAAGAAAGGATATTGTTTTAGACCAAATTCTTGGTCCAGTCTGTAGACCACCTTTTATCTGATATTTAGCATGTCTAGCATTGGTAAATTGTTTGTCCCTAGAAAGATGACCCATATTGATTATTTGGTTAAAGGTCAATGTCAAACTACAACAATAAAAAAATATTGTCTGCTAAATATCTTGAGAAGCACTAAACGATAAGTAAATTTGAGACAGTGGTCGCTCTTAAAGAGTATATGCTGCTGATTAATTTTCTTGTCACAAGATCAAAAGTAAAATTGAAGTACAATTTTGTACTGACAAACATGTTTCCGCGTATCAGTACTCTCAGTACTTTGATTGTTATCAGACCTTACTGAGGTTGGAAGTAGGCACCAAGGTAAAGTTATTACTATGTAAATCTGGATTTCAATATGTAAGGGCATCCCACAATGTGGGGAACAGGAAACATTCTCTGAATGTATCTGTATAAAGAGTGAAAGAGAATTATAAGGTATTCTTCTTGGTGATATAGTGAACTTAATTTCTGTTATGCATCTAAAACAATTAGGGGATCCAGAGAGAAATGATTTCATGTAAACTTAAGATTTAGAAATTGAATGTGGACGATATAAGGTACAACAAGAAATGAAAGGTTTTGTAAATATTGAAAAACAAAACATTCTGAGTGTATAGAAGATGAATGACATTGCAGCATGTGAGTTGTATAATGAAATAAGAAAATCTTATAATATAACAAAACATATTATCAAATTTACAAATATGCAAAATATGTTCCGGTACGGAAATACCCAGGAAATGAATGGCCTACCCATGTTTCTTGCTTTCAGGCCTCAATAATTGTATAACTATGCTGAGTTTGATCATTATAAAATCTGTATGTATTTCAGAAAATTGTTGTACATTGGGCCGGTGGTATATATACTATATAAATCATTCAAGGCCGCCTCGCCGATGATGTAAAAAAAAAACAAAAAAAAAAACAGTTTCAAGTAAGAGTGGGTTCGTATTGAATTATATCGAGGTTGTGTTATTGAGAAATAAATCATTGGTAACGGAAATTCGCATAGATAAACTGCATTGATTATGATATACGATACTCATATAAGGTGATTCATAAGATGGCACCAAAATACTTGGAGGAGGTGATCACTGTTTACCAACCAAATCGTTCCCTAAGATCTGAAAATTCACTGACATTAGTTAGACCTAGATGTCGAACCTCCACATATGGAAATAGGCGCTTGGATGTGACAGTAGCTACACTCTGGAACTCTGCCTGATACCCTCCGTCGTTGTCAGAATTTGAACACTTTTAAAAAACATTTAAAAACACATCTGTTTAGACTTGCAGATTATTAGTATTATAGGTGGTTAAATCTTTATGGTTTCTTTACCATTATTTTAACATGAATTTTTCAAGTGTATAATTGTATATTTATTTCAACTATTGTATTTTATATCATTTGATTGTACGGCGTGGAACTTTCTTCATGCATATCATGTTTTAGATTTTAGTAATTTTACTTCACATTATTGATGTTTTGCTAGCATTGTTTTGATATTATCTGTCTTATTGCTATTATAATTTCCTTTTACTACTTTTATAACATGCTGTATCATTTGTATTATGTGCAGCGCTTTAGAGTGGTTATTTATAGTCATATAGGGCGCTATATAAATCAATACTATTATTATGATTATGTAAATTAAATATGTAGCACGGTTAAAATCTGTTACCAACTGACTTGTATTTAAATAAAATCTAATTCTCATTTTTTACGATACAGAAGCCTTTACATGCTGAAATAGTTGTATATTGTAGCGATGGGTATGGGTATATAAATTTATTTTCACTGAAAGACAGTTTGATGATGTTCCATTCGAGGAACTTTCACTCGTACACCGTAAACAAAACCAGTACACTAACAGACTAAAATTAGGATAAACAATCTCTAAATGTAAAAGTATACTGCAATTTATATATTTATAAAGCGAGCGAGAACAGTGTCGATTTTCAATTCAATTAAATGTAGCAAACCATGTTACATTCTTTGTAAAGAGAGATGATTTTTAGTTTTTGACAATACTATGCAAGTTATGTCCCCGTTATTACAGAGCGGCTCATGCTACATTCTTTATGAAGAGAGATAGTTTTTTGTTGTAATTGTTTTATTTTACAAATTCAATTCATGAAGGTCAGGACTTCAATTTCCTGGAATTTATTTTTTATCAATTCATAATACCACAACTCGTTAATATTCAAATGTTTCTCAGCGGTAAATTCAATTCACGAAAAGAGATCATTAATTTGTTGTATATCTAACTAAAATTAATGTTGATAACACTTTTATGACAGAATTATTGGTACATTTTTAATGAGAATATCACCTCACCATGTCAGATCAAAACATGGAGGTTCACATTTATATGCCTTTAATTGTGATGATGACATTATCGGACACCTTTCATTCGACTAAAGCATCTCCACCTTATAAAGATAAAATGCACTCTATCTCATATATTTTTCAAAGCATGTTTCCTGCTACGTGGTTAGTCACGATTACACCTTAGAATCAATTAATAGTCAAACCCTAACAGACATGCATGAGAGATGAGCAATTCGGATTTTTGATCATATTAGACCATGAATCTGTGTATTTCAACTACTGTTACAGTATATTTTTGTTATCTTATGCGAGTACTGAAATACATGCGAAATTACTGATCACACCTGCCGTGAGTCCTATATCTTGATCAAATAAACGGAGTTATCCGTAGTCAAAATCAGTGTGCCAAGAACGGTCTAAAAATCGGTATGAAAAGCGTCAGATAGCATTTGTCCCAATGATAGGTTGTATTGACGAACTATCTAGATCGTTATAACGACCATAGAATTTGCGAAATGCTGACTTAAAATGAAACTGTTGAAACCCCTGCACCATCAACTTGTTTGTCAGTAGCCTGCCTCGATTTTAAAACTGACCATACGCAGAAAAATATCTTTTTAAAAAAATAAATTATATGACCAGTCGACAGGGGATGCTTACTTTTCCTGGGCACCTGATTCCACCTCTGGTGTGTCCAAGGGTCCGTGTTTGCCCAACTATCTATTTTGTATTGCTTATAGGAGTTATGAGATTGATCACACTGTTCGTTATCTTCGCCTTTCATGACTATGTCAGTATGAATACAATAATTTGTTTCAGACATTCTGTACAATGCAATACTTTAATGTGACCTGTTATCAAAATTTAGGTGTCAATAGGCCATTTCGGAAAATCAATGAAATAAACACAAACATATTGATGTGATATTCTAGTTACATAAATTCAAAGTGCTGGTTTTTAAAATCTTTCATTGTTAATATTAAGAGTTGTATTATAATCAGCATTAACTGAAATGTAATTTTAATGGATCAAGGGGTAATTTAGGGTAAATAATGTCAAGGCCAAACGTTTTTGCAACTGTTATTTAGTTGCACTCTGTTGCGTTTGAGTGGAGGAGTGCGTGCCAAACATAATTAAATTACACCAGTCTCTCATATATGCTTCGTGATTCCTTTTTCACAAATTGTCATTCCAATGTCTCTTTTGATATTATTAATTCTAACATATACATATATACCAGCCCCAAAAGTTATTATATCAAATCCAGATGTCACTTTCCTCTAATAAACGTCAACGGAATCAAAGGTCAAGTGTCATATTGGACATAAGAATATACTGTCTACTATATTTTAAGAATTATTTGGAAGATTTACACCAAACTTGGCATACTGGCAGAGCATTAGGAGTAGATGACCCATATTGATTTTTCAGGTCACATGGTCAGATGCCACTCAGAACATAGGAAGATATTGTATATTCAATATTTTGAATTGGTTTGGCACTACTATCAGTTAAATGATGCATGCCTATAACCCTTTTCAACTTTGCACCATGGGGGGGGGGGGGGGGGGGGGGTATGTTTTGTCCTTTTTCCGGAATGATAAAAAATGTCTTTTGTTAGAAAATAAGAGATTTTAAAATTCAAACTTCGCTTTAATTTGATCAACAGGGGATGCTTACTCCTAGGCACCTGATCCCACCTCTGGTGTGTCCAGGGGTCCGTGTTTGCCCAACTATCTATTTGTATTGCTTATAGAAGTTATGAGATTGATCACTGTTCGTTATCTTCACCTTGCATAGGTATCTAATAAAAACTTACATGTACCAAAATGGCTCAAGTAGATGTTCTAATTTCTTCGTTTAAAACTATATGTAAGAAAATTATATCATTTGTGAATAATCTTTAAATATACGACCAAAATCTTGAAGAAATATGTCATTTGGTAAAAAAGAAAAAAATATATTGGACAAATATATTCTTAAAAGAAATTGAAATTAAATTACATGTACCATATGTCATTTCTATCTTCTTAGATATATGTATGAACCAAAACTCAGAAAGAAGAACCAAAACCGATCAAAATTGATAGAAATTACTAAAATAATCAAATTATTATTATTATTTTCATTATTTATCAGTTTTTTTTAGATTCTAACTCGTATAAAAAACTGTGGCTGTTTTAATTATTAACCCCCCCCCCCCCCCCCCAAAGTCATTTAGCTGTTGATCTTAGAAATAGTTTTGTTTATTTTGATAATTTTACAGATACAAGATCTTATGTCATACTGTCATTTAATTGTGTTTTATTGTTGCATTCCTCTTTTTATACCCCCTGTAAAGCGCCTTATAGAGTAGTTTGTTTTATATGTGCTACATGTATATAAATTTTATTATTATTATTATTAAATTGACGCTAATGATATGCACTTTTCATCATGAAATTAATTTGCCTTTAAATTCGTTGTTTTGTAAACTATTTCTGATTTTGGCCATGTCAATTCAATTTCTTTTTAAAATATGTTTGTCAGATATACCTTTTTTTCTAATTGACATTTTATCTTGACGATTATAGTCGTGGAAAAGTGCATAAGATTAGCAGCAATTTGATTATCTGATATTAAAGAATATTAACAAATAAAGTTCTTAATTTTCATTTAAAGTTTTTCTTTATTTAAATAATTAAAACTTCTATCCGAATCTTTTATGCATGGTGTATTCAAGTTTCCTATCTTGCATCAAATCACAGCAAAATCTCTTATTTGCAATCAAAACACATCTTTGTCCCGTGTGGATTCGGGTTAGAATAGGTCCCCAGTACCCTTTGCTTGTCGTAAGAGGCGACTAAATGGGGCGGTCCTTCGGATGAGACCGCAAAAATAAAGACCCCGTGTCACAGCAGGTGTGGCACGATAAAAATCCCTCCCTGCTCAAAGGCTGAAAGCGTAGGCCAAAATTTCGCAGCCCTTCACCGGCAATGGTGACGTCTCCATATGAATGAAATCAAAACCAAATTATTTTATCATTCCTGGGGGGGGGGGGGGGGGGGGGGGGGGGCACATAAGAACTTAATTGTTGCATCAGTCTTCCGATGGTGAAATCATACTTCATTTGAGATCCTTTAAAATTTTGTTGTAATGAGAGACCTCATGTGTCGAACATACCAGTATAAGAAGGGTAACTCTTGCAACCGTATCTAATTCATCATTATTCCAACGTATACGTTTACATAATGGGTTTTCTCGCCGTATTACGAATGTCAATAACTTACCCTTTCTAAATATTCACATGATCAAAATTTAACGTTTCATCTTGAGCAGTAATCGACTGACATTTTCGATCCTTCTCGCCATGTATCGAAATTAAGCGGGATTAAAATTCAATCCCTGTAACTGTGTATTTATAAATACACAATGTTCCTTTCCTTCAATGTAAATGTGGAAATGTTTTAAAAACGTACATGTAAATGTAGAAATGTAACTTGACAGTTGCAGTTCTTATCACTAGTGCAATGTCATTCTATTGGGTCGGAATGACGGTGTAATTGTTGCTGCGCAATGCATTATCCGTTGAAATGCGTATTCGAACCCTTTAAGTTGTCGGTATGCAATTTGTTTGTATACTAAGGTAACTCATTACACTAACTTTTTATTTCGTGGCTCTTTAAAACACCTCCGATGAAGTACAGTACCCGCAACGTTATTCTTGACATTCCTATCGTGCTCTATCGTGCGTGTATTCTATCGTATCGTGAGTGTATCCTATCCTATCGTGTATCAGTTTTTCAGTTTTCTATCGTGTTTTGCGTTTATCAGGTCTATCGTGTATCGTGTTTTGCGTGTATCAGGTTTTCCGTTTATCGTGAAAATCATTTATCGTGTAGCTTCGGAAACTATCGGGATCGTATATAAAATCTAATGAAAAAGTACGATACTTTCCGAAACCTTTATTCGTTTTGTTAAAGAAGCTATTTTTAGGAATCGAGGAAAGACGGTATATTTGAAGGAGAACATACAGTTGTCGATTTTAAGGCAGAAGAAGAGCTATTTGTCTGTCTAGAGAGAGTGAAAATTTATCACAATTTAATTCTAAGTAGTCTGGAAAGTAGGCAGTGGTCTGTCGAGCGAACCGAGGACAGTAAATCTGAAAGCTCCTTCATCTGAAGTTAATAAACATTTGTTTGTCTAGAAACAATTATTTGTAATTAACACTAACAGAACAATAGGGAGTTCCGATTTGAAAGGAAAAATCAGTAAATTACATTGTTTATCACATACATGTATATTCTAATAATGGTTCTTTTTCTTTCGATTGTTTCACCTGTATGCTACTTATATAGCAACTGCTGAAGTTGTGCGCGTCCTTATATCTGATTTTGTGTATCAGCCGTGTTTTGACAGCTAGCATTCTCAGGGACATTGTATTTCACACATTTAGAAGATTAAGTTTTAAAAGGGTGCAAGGGTGTTGCATCCACCGAAATTCTGCTCAACTGGGCACGATTCCGCTGTCATCGTTGTTTTTTTTTTGTTGTTTTTTTTTACTTGTACATGAACACATGTACCAATAGTCGTACGTGTAGATACTGGAAATGTATGTTGGTTTTGATGATTATTTGAATTTTTTACACACTAAGCATTTCAAAATTGCGAATTTAAAACAAGCCGGGTTTTGTTTATGTTTTTTTTAAACAGTTTATTTATGTTTTGTTAACAAAATATCAATTCAAATAAATATGTTCCAATTACTTATGACTATCAATTATCATTCATAGTGTTAAAATATCTAACAGGTGTAGTGCGGTTGATTTTTTTTAAAGCGGTCGTTATGAAAATAACTCGAATGTTTCATAAATATACTGAAACGGGCAATATACTGTATTGAGTTCAACAAAACATATTCAAACTACATTGACATACATTTGAAAAACACATTAAAACATCTTTACTGGACATTAAAACTCAGAGAATTTTGAAAATAAACAATGGTACTTCTCAATCTCACACTATAAGTGTACTGGACTGTGTGTTGATTGTTTCTACCGTCTCGTCGAGAATCTGTAGTGTTGGAAATAACCTTGAGTACATGTGTGGATTCTTTACTACCACAGACTAAACAGTAACAGGCTGACTATAAAACAAGAGCTTAGTTTGTATATGATTGTCTCCTTAAATATTCCGATCACAAAATTTGCTTGTTTTTAATTGGATTTCTTTTAGGAGGCTATCTGCCATTTACTTTGCAACTTAAACAAACAGGCAATACCACACGGTAGTCTTTCAACTGCTGCATCTTGTTAAGACCCTTCACCTCCACAATGACAACACAAGTCTTTCCGCATCTGACATTTCTCGGTAGAGTAGTAGGACCATTGAAATGGTGTAATACAATTCATTTGAAGCCTTAACAAAGATGACACCTTGAAGGGAATCTACTATATAAAAAAGGCTCCAAACTCAATGTACAGAATTCAATGTAACGTCTGTTAGAAAATATATTTAATATTAATTTTAGTATTAATATAGATTAGGTTTTTGCAAATTCTAAACGTTTCTTGTCAGCATTGTACTCTTTAATATATGATCATTTTATTTCAAACTTCTCTTTCCTCAATTAACACTGAAACAGGAAAGTATTATTACTGTCTGGGGTGATGAGTGAATCACAAATGTAATCAGGTTTTCCTAGAAGCCTTGTTAGTGCCCGTCTGTCCTAGAAGCCTTGTCAGTGCCCGTCTGTCTTTAACAGTTAACTGCTTTCTGGAGTAAATGCATCTTCGTTTACCACATTCACAAGAATTCACTGTTCTCCTAACATTCTGTCCTGTCCGATCAATTGGTTGCCCCCCCCCCCTTCCCACCTAAACTACAGCAATTGCAAAGTTATGATTTAAGGGGGAAAACCCATAAATTTATAAAGAAATTTGAATTTTCAATAATTATACCTGTAATGCCTCTGCAACAGCAGCAACTGTTTCATTGGAGAGTGAAAGCCTATCTGCATCCGTCGTTGATTGACCAAAATTCTTGAAGTGTTCCTTGTCAGCATGGAGTACTGCATCAGGTAAGGACGGTCTGCGGTGTGCACTGTATGTTTCCATCTCTATCCAAAATTATCTGCTGCATGTCGCCGCGAGCTTGATGGTTAAAAAATTTTGTAAATCATTTTTGAAATTCCCCCATGATGATGTAAATACCATCAATATCAAACATGGCCGAGCTGTGCAACTTCAGAACTTCTGATGCTATCTATGTAACCGCCTTTTTGTGTTGTTGTTTTTCAGTCATTGTAAGCCATCGTATTTCTCTAAAAACCTGAAATTAAATAGCAGATTAATTTTGATTGTTAATGATAAAAATTATCAAATGTTTTAAAAAATATTCCCAGTATATCCATGGGATTTTAGACTACTGTGGTGCACTAGCCCTAAATCATAGCACCAACGATGAACATCTCTGATATTTGATACATCTGATTTTTATTTAATCATTTTATGATACTTACCGCTTTGGGGAAAGTGTAGTCATTGTTATTTGATTTGCACCTCAAAATGATATTCTCTTTATTCCCATTGATGTACCACAAATCATTCATAACATGCTCTGTTACTGTTGCTGTCAACATAGAATTTGGAATGACAACATTTTCTCCAACAAATCATTGTGAAGCTAACCTTTAGCTGTAAACAAACATTCTTTTAAGCGCGAGATTGATAAATTTCTGTACATTTATATACCTGCCATATCACATTGAATCTAAAACAAAAGTCATACTCTTTTAAATCCCTGTGAATCTTGCTCCACCATGGTCCTTTAATAGGGTACGTTTATGTTGTATGGACGAATCATTCTGCATCATGAATTCTGGGGATGCACTTTGGATGTTGTGGACGCCGATCTTCTGATGTGATTTCAACAGTTACGTACATCCGATAACTATCAAATTGGAATGCAATAAAAGGTGACGATAACGAACAGTGATTAATCTCATAACTCCTATAAGCAATACAAAATAGATAGTTGGGCAAACACGGACCACTGGACACACCAGATGTGGGATCAGGTGCCTAATAATAATAATAATAATAATGATTGGTTTTATATAGCGCCTTTTCCAGCGTATGCTGCTCAAAGCTCTTTACAATAACCAATGTACATTATTACCCCGGCACACCTTATATCAATTTAGAACCTTCTCAGCCTCCTATGAAGCATACAGTGCAAGCTGCCATTACAAGCGCTAGAGCACTTACATTCTAACAATATCTTTCACTGTCTATAGCCAGGTACCCCTTTTACACTTGGGTAGAGTGAGGAAATTCATGTAAAGTGCCTTTCCCAAGTACACAACGTCAGCCAAGCCGCGGCCAGGACTCGAACTCACAACCTTTCGGTCAAGAGTCTGACGACCTAACCACTAGGCCACCGACGCCACAGAGGAGTAAGAAGTAAGCATTCCCTGTCAAACCGGTCACACTCGCCGTGAGCCCTATATCCTAATCAGGTAAACGGAGTTATCCGTATGTGATAGCCTGTTTATGTTGTGGTCGAATGAAAGATGACAACTGGGCTGGTTGGGTTCTACATTTATTGACACGAATAGAAATCAGGATCTCTGAGAGAGAGAGAGAGAGAGAGAGAGAGAGAGAGAGAGAGAGAGAGAGAAAGCCTGTAACATAACAAGAATGAAATAATAAAAAGATAAAGGTTTCAAGCACATATAATAGTAAATCAGTACATAACATATATTTCAATACTTTGCAAGAAGGATAACTCTTGTCATGAAACATTATAGATATTGGGAAATACAAGTTATTCCCCTTGATACTGAACTTTTAAATCTAGATCCATAATGAGTACTTGTCAATTTGAAATACACACACATATATAAAGGATAAAAACATGATGTGATTTAATCACCTGTTTGTGGAACAAGGTAGTACTTAATCTCTCATCAGTCAATTAATGAAGCTCTAGGTTTCAATTCAGTACTACAAACAATATTTACATATAATACTGTACTGATTGAATACATAGTACATAAGATCAATATATACAGAATTTAATTATGAATAAAGTTCTAGAATTCGCTCATCTATCAATGGAATTTACTTTCTAACTTTAGTTTAATAGAAATGCTAAATTAGAAACTTTACAGGAATAATATTAATAAAAGATGTAAAGAAGAGTGAAATAAATAGTGTACTTACTATTAGTGATATGTCCAAAATGTCCAGATCTTCAATTCTATTTAAAGTTATGCTCTATATAAAATGCAGTCCTTCCTCTCTGAGAGTTGTTTGAAGTCTGACTTTGGTATGAACAAAGACTAGGGACTTTTTTAGCGGGAAATAAAATAAGTAAAACTATTGGTTTAGATAACCACCTGACCTTAATCATATGTCTGTAAGTGACCACACAGGTATAGATACCACGAGGCTCAAAGAGAACTTTGGTTACAAACAATAAAGAACCAGGGAGTAAAAGGGTGTTGTATGTATGTAGCACTGAACAGCGTATATTGTTGATGCTATAAATGATCCTAATGAATATGTACATAATGATCAAGTGAGATAATTATACCATTGTAAAATGAATATGTACATAATGATCAAGTGAGATAATTATACCATTGTAAAATGAATATGTACATAATGATCAAGTGAGATAATTATACCATTGTAAAATGAATATGTACATAGTGATCAAGTGAGATAATTATACCATTGTAAAATGAATATGTACATAGTGATCAAGTGAGATAATTATACCATTGTAAAATGAATATGAATAAAACTACACCCTACTACATTCTCTCCCCCCCCCTGTTTGAGAATGATGTCCCAATCATTCAAAAATAAAATAGATTTCATTCAGTAGGAAAAAATCTAAATTTATGTAGTACCAATGACTACTGATAAAATTCCATCAAGTAATTTGTTCTTTTCCTGTCCTGTGAATGATTAATCTTTCGAAACTTTCAGAAGAAACTCGGCTTTATATTTCCATTCAGGCTCTGCTACCTGTTGGTGAACAACAAAGTCACCAGACGTAATCCATATTGGCTTGTTTCTGGTTCTTGTAGGCCTTCGGGGTTCTCTAATCTCTTCGTCAGATTCACTCATATCTCCTGGTGTATCCATGTTTTGGATATCTTGTGGAGCGTCTCCTTCAATATTCTCTTGGACATCCTCTTGAGTGTCCTCTTCAGCGGCTGCAGCCATTTCCTCATCCCATTCAGATTCTGCATCTGGAAGTTCCTGAGTGTCATGTTCCACCAAATCCCCAGGTTCCTTCTCTATTCCTAAATTCCGACCAGTTTGTCGTGTAACCTTTATGACAAGGTTATCATCACTGTCAGATTCTGAATCGCCTGAACTGAGTGGAGCTGTTTTATCTTGCTGAGTCTTCAGTATTGATGTTTGATTTGATCTTGGCATAGGTTCAGGACCTTTACTGTTTCTATGTCTTGGTGTAGGTGTTGGGAAAATATTAACTCTATTTTCAGGAATAAAACTAATAGGAAGTAGAAGATTCCTATGTAGTGTTCTTATTTTTCCTGATTTGTCTTCTCTTTGGACATTATAGACAGGAATTTCTTTATTTGGTTGTGACAGGGTGATATATGGTTCGCTTTCCCATCTGTCTGCTATCTTGTGTTTTCCGTCGTAAGCCACTACTTTCACTAATACTCTGTCTCTGTTGTTCAGTATGGCTCCTCTGACTTTTCTATTGTAGTTCTGCTCCTGTTTATATTGTGACTCCTTGATGTTCTGCTGTGCCAGTTTGTATGAGGTGTTCAGTCTGTTCCTTAAATTTGCAACAAATTCTGTCATGAGGTCTTTCTTATCTTCTTCTGGGTTTGTTTTAAAAGCTAACTCGATAGATAGTCTTGGTTCTCTTCCAAACATTAAATAGAATGGTGAATGGCCAGTTGATGACTGTTTCATGCAGTTATAAGCATGTACGATTGGGCCTATGTGCTGTTTTCAATCTGCTTTCTGTTCTGGCTGTAGAGTTCCAAGCATCTTCAATAATGTTCGATTGAATCTTTCACAGAGCCCATTTCCCATCGGATGATATGGCGTTGTTCTTGATTTGGTCATGCCGGTAATTTGACAAAGTTCATGAATTAATGACTCCAAATTTGCTCCTTGATCTGTATGGATAGTTTTTGGAATTCCGTAATGAATGATGAAATTATTGAATAAAACGTTAGCCGTAGTTTTTGCTGTTTGATTTCTTGTTAGAATAGCTTGGGCGTAACGAGTAAAATGGTCTGTGATAACCAGTACATTTTCGAATCCGCCTTTTAAAGTTTCTAATGTTAAAAAATCTAGACACACAAGTTCCAATGGCTGGAAGGTTCTGATTGGTGTTAGAGGAGCTCTGTCTTTGTCTGATTTTTTTAGGATGCATCTTTTGTAAGTTTTGATGTAGTCTTCTATATTTGATGCCATTCTGTGCCGAAAAAATCTGTCTTGTATCAGTGTTGTTGTTTTGTCTCTGCCTGGATGGCCCAGTTCATCATGAAGTATATGTAAAACTGTTTTTCTGCATGAAGATGGCAATAGCACTTGAAGTTTCTTTTTATCCTGAATTTGTATTTCTCTGTATACAACTTCCTTGATTATTTTCAGTTTGTCGAAGTTTCTGAATAAAGTTATATGTTCCTGATTTTCTGGTAATAAATTCTTGGATGGTTTCGTATTACTTCTGATGTGTGGAATCCAAAATTCTAGTACTGGGTCATTCGATTGTTCTAATATGATGTTGAAGTCACTTTTGAAGTTGGAACTTTGCAGTTCTTTGTCAATGATGACGTCATCCGACATGGCAAAGCATCCTGTATATGGAATGAAATGAATGGAATTGCAAATCGACTGGATACTCTCTCTGGAAATGTTGCAAGTATCTTTTTCTGATGTGAGGCCAGGTAAACGACTTAAGGCATCTGCATCGGTATTCAATTTACCAGGGCGATAGATGTTAAAGTTGAATGATGCTAGATTAGCGATCCAACGTTGACTTGTTGCATCAAGGTGAGCTGTTGATAGTACATATGTCAATGGATTGTTGTCGGTGTAAGCTGTGAAGTTCTGTCCATATAAGTATTCTTTGAATTTGTCACATATACTCCATTTCAAAGCTAGGAACTCTAATTTATGTACCGGGTAGTTCTTTTCTGCTTTAGTTAGTCCTCTGCTGGCATATGCTATGACACACTTTTTATGGTCCTGCTGTTGGTATAATACAGCTCCTAGTCCTAACATGGATGCATCTGTGTGCAGTTCGAATTCTCTACTGTAATCGGGATATCCAAGTATTGGTGGTTTAGATAAGTATGCTTTTAATTGTTGAAATGATGTTTCTTGTTCTTGTCCTCATTTCCAAGAAGATGGTGCTTTAGAATTCTTTCTACTTTTCTGAGTTGTTGGTGGCATCAATTCATTTAGTGGCTTTGCTATTTTAGTAAAGTCTTTAATAAATCTGCGATAGTATCCCACAAATCCAATAAACTATCGAACTTCATCAGGTTTTGTTGGTGTCGGCCATTTCTGTACTATGTTGATCTTATCTAGATCTGGCTCTATTCCATCTTTGGATACTATATGTCCCACATATTTAACTTTTTCCATGAAGAATGCACATTTCTTTGGAGACAGTTTTAGGTTGTTCTTTCTAATACAGTCGAATACTTTAGTGGAGTCTTTCAATATGGTCTTCGAATGTTTTTGAGAAAATGATAAGATCGTCGAGATAAATGAAACATATATTCAGGTGTAAATTTCCAAGACAGTTTTCCATCAATCTTTGGTATGTTGCGGTAGCATTGGAGAGTCCGAAAGGCATCCTGTTATATTCGAAAAAACCAAGAGGCCCAACAGTGAATGCAGTTCTCTGCTTATGTTCTTCTTTAAGGTATTCAATGTATAATGACCATATTTCATATCTAATAAATGGATGGTGGAATATTTGCAATCATGGTATCATTTTGAAGGGTTCATCAAATAAAAATAACCCACGGTAGGAATTTTCAAAATTTTGTTTACTGCTTGATATATTTCACCTAGAATTTAACATTGAATTATATGGGAAAAACATCTTTTATTACAATATTTTAAAAACAAATTGTATATTCATACTAATCTCTTGGTAGAAAGTTACATACATTTTCTTTTTATGAAAATATGAAATAAATTTTTTAGAAAATTAGATTTTTCTTATTTTTACAAAGGGCAGACAACTCTTCCAAAAATTCTTAAGTGCAAAAAGGTCAGCTTCTAATCATTTACTAGTCATGTGAATTTCATCTGCTTCACTCTCATCATTATTTAACAATAGAGTTTTATGTTGATCTAAATCCTTCAAAATTGTTCATCATCCTTTCATTATACATAGAATACCTTAAGTTCTATATGGTGATAACCACTCTTCATATCCAGAACCGAAAAATACGCATTGCCTCCGAAGGAATCCAAAATGTTTTCAATGTGTGGAAGTGCATATGCATCTTTAACAGTTCTTGAATTAAGTTGTCGATAGTCAACGCACATACGAAGTTCACCATTTTTCTTTCTGCATAATACTACATTGCTGGTCCAAGGTAATTCTGACCGTCTTATGATTCCAGCTGTCAATAACTGTTGAATATGGTTTCGTACTTCTTAAAACATCTGAGGAGGTATTCTACGATGTCGTTGTTTGAATGGAATTCGTCGTTAAGGTTTATTTTGTGTTGGACTTTAATGTTGTGTCCAATATCGGAATCGCCTCTTGAGAAAATATCTTGATTCTGTTTTAGTATACTATGCACTTGATGATGTTGTTCATTTGTTAAATTTAAGTTTGAAATGTTCACTAAGCTGATGACATCATCTGCATTTTCATTGGATTTCACATTTGGTAATGCGTCTTCAATAATGACATGCTGCACTTCACACAATAATGCCTTAGGTGACATTTTTACAGTCCTTGTTGGTATGTTGCTGATTCTAACATCAACAGTATTATTCTCTTTGTAATGGTATGAGATAAGGGATGGAGAGATGTTCAAGTCATCTGGTATTACATATCCTGAAGTAGTTTGTAGATAAGCGCACACAGGATGATATGGAACTTCTCGATCTATGTAACCAGTCACATTCACTACACTATTAGGTGGTATAATGATGTTATGGTTTTCTGCGGATTTCACAACTCCTAAACGATGCTTGTTCCTAATAAGTTCTTTTTCGCGTAATGTTACACATCGAAACGCCAAATATAATGGTGTAGTCATTTTAATATGCTGAAGAAATATCTGTCCTTTCTGTTCATATATGCAGTTCATCATAATATGAATGAAGTTTGTACCAATTATTGCTGGAACTTTCTGACTGTATTCTGTGGTTGGAACAACTAGCATTAGACATTCATTACTGTTTACAGTGTCTATGTCCATAGTATTAATGTTCACTTTGATGTATCCAAGATAAGGCATATTTTCGCCATCTGCGCACCGTATTTTCAAAATGTCATCTAACGGTTCTATCGGTGTTTTTGTCAAATGCGTATAATAAAATTCAGTGGAAATTGTACACACTGCTGCACCGGTATCTAATAAAGCGGTTGTTTCTATGCCATTGATTTGAATTTGTATGGTATTCTGTTCACCAAGAAGTCATGGAATATTTTCATCTATGTTTCTGAGGCTTTGATTTGTGGTGTGCTGGCCTATGGTCTGCCTCTCGACACTGGCCCTTTGGAGTTTAACGGTCGCTTAAGATGATCTGTCCTAATTCTACATCCAGCTTTTATATGTCCTTCTTGACCACAGTTGTAACAAATTGGTAGTCCATTTGGTCATACAGCACCACGTCCGCGTCCTTTACTGTATGTATTGTATCCACCTCTTTGACCTTTGTAAGAATATTGGTCTCTGCTTGGGTCAAATGTTGCCTGATAAGGTTGCTGAAAGTTCATATCAGTATTAGGTTGGTGATCGCGTCTTGTGAAGTCCTGTTTATAATTTTTCTTGAAGTTTTCCTTTCTGTATGGCTCCTGTGATCTACTTTGATGATCATCTTTAAGTTGCTGCACTTCTGCTGTTAATTCATGTAGCATTCCTCTGATTTCTTCCACACCAGAATTGGACTCTTCATTGTGTGTTGCACTCATTACCAATTGTCCTGCACCAGTTGAATCCTTTTTCCCTCTGTTTGTGTTTTTCTTTCGTCTATCTTGGTCTTGCTCAATGCATCGCAGTTCGGATCGAAGTTCATCAAACGTTAAATACTTGTCGAAGATATACCTTGAAATATCTTTTAAACTTGGTCGAAGTCCTTCCCAGAATGCATGTCGTAGCATTTCGTCCATATGTGATTTGTCTACTTCACCTCGAATAGCTGCTTTGCTTATTAAATGTTCTAAGCGGCATCCCCACTGTGACACATTTTCACTGTCTTCCTGCTCCGCACAGTAAAATTGTCCAAGAATCCTCTGACCACTGTCAATAGTGTCATAGATAGCGTTCATCTTTTGCAATATAGTGTTTATAGATGCGGAAGATCCCAGTCTCATCAACACATTAGCTGCTCGCCTTTCACTGATCTTCTTATAGCTTGCAGAATCTGATCATCTCGGTAAACGTTTTCAGATACCAGGCATTGTAATTCATATCGCCATAGTTCATAACTTGTTTCTCCTTTCGATGATCCGGTAAATGTTGAAATTCTGGAAAATCCACTATAATGTTTGGTTTCCATTGCTGAAGTATGTCCTGTGTCTTCTGATTTAATGCCTTTTGCAGCGATAGGTGGGTCAGCTTCAGCCATTCCCTGTAACCAGTTCTTGAAGTCCTCCGTTGTATCGGCTTTTGGTTTAAGTTTAAGAGATTTAATGGCAGCTATGATGTTTTTCGCCTCGTCGTCAGTGATTTCTTCTCCCATTATTGAAATGCTTATCCCCGAATTTCACAATCAATTGATTCACTATTGATATCACAGATTATGATACACTAATTCACAGTATTTCACAATCCAGAATCCTTGGAATATGCTTTTCACCAATTCACAATGTTTCACTGGTTTTCACAATATATATTGTACTGTATGATAGTAAAAAAAAAAATGAATGTCTGCCTGTGATGGATTATACACAGTAGTCACTCTTCTATAAAAATTTATGTGTTTGAGATGAGACAATATCCTTGCAAAACATTTTAAAGAAAATAATTACCTATTATAACAATACCATGAATTGAAAAAAAATATGCTTTGATAATAATAACATTTAGAACATCAACGGCAAAAATACTAATTTATCACCAAATTGAATTTTAAAAAAAAATATTTGACTTGAATTTGAAATGTAACTACCATAAATGATTACCAAATGAATTGAAAAATAAATAATTCACTATATAAAAAAATGTATTTTAGAGAACTATATCAAAGAAATATTAAGAGAAGCTGTCAGTAATCATGGAGAATTTTTTGGAAAGTGCAAAAAAAAAAAATATCGAAAATTTCTACAATTTTATGCAGCGTTATTGATAAAATCATTCAAAACGCATGTGTGAGTCACTTAAACTCAAATAACACAGAGTTATTGATCACTTTGTTGTTACCATGGTAACAAGGACAAAGTCCTTGAAAAAACAGTGAAATATACCTCTTTAAAGTCCAAAATAAATACAATTAAGATAATAAGATACATATTTTTTTAGTTTAAGGTAAATGAAAAAGGCTTATACAAAATTTTGTTGAAATACGAAATTTAAATATCTCAGCAACCAACATACCTTGCATTGTATACAGTCAAAAATTCAATAAAACAATAGATTTTTTAGCTATCTTTTTTCAGAAACGCAACACAATCATGCAAAGTCTTTCATATAGAAAGAAATAACAAATGTTAGATTTTTATTCAAAAAAATAAAATCAGTTAAACAACTTTTAGTTTTTTGTTACTAACCTTACCAAAAACACCAATTTTTTTTTCATGTTCAGCTACATTTTCGAAAATCTATCTAATTACTAGGCTAATGATCTAATTTAGGTCAAGAACATTTGCCTTCTGGGTGCATCAATTACTTTCTAATGACATGCTAAATTCTATTGAACCTTGTAAATGACCTTGTCCTACAATCTCAAGTTCACATACATTAACCAATGACCTTCATATTTAATCAGTTGACCTAAATTGCATTTGGATTTAATTTAAACATGTATACATGTATATCTTTATCTACTAACGAACCTGTGTATTTTTAAAAAAAAATCACATATTGCTCTGGTTTATATATATTATAGTTTAGAGAGAGAGAGAGAGAGAGAGAGAGAGAGAGAGAGAGAGAGAGAGAGAGAGAGAAACTCCCACACATATATTAAAGGCCTAAGTGTGTTTGATGGATGCTTGCAGTGCATTACTATCAATTATAACTTCCATATGGTCCTGGAAGATAAATTGAATAGAGCTCTATATGCAAAGTTGATATAGAATAAAGAAATACCAGGAAATAGATATAAATCTCAGGAAAGTTAAATGAATCACAAGATTATATTTTCAAAACTTTTCAAACTCATGTGTAGATAAACACAATGTTACTTTATGAATAATACTCTTAAAAAGTATCAACTATGGGAAAATGTACATATCAAGGTCATAGAACATAATTAAAATCACCATACAGGTTCGTTAAGTTTACTATTGGGGGTTGGGGTGGGAGACGGGGTGTCTGCCATTTGATACATACATGTAAGATAGTGGAATAAGTAGGCCTCAAGTATTTCTATATCGAAATCTCTATGAAGTGTATTGTTTTATTACATTTAAAATATGGATGTGGTCTAAAATACATGGATTACAGAATTTGTAATTGGAAAACGTATGTGCTATACTCATAGCGTAATGATATAGGAATGGGATATTTGTTAGAGGATCTACCAACAAAATACCCCCCCCCCCCTCTTCTCCCTTCTCATCAGAACAACAATCCACATCGTTACGTATATAATATTTTGAAATATGAATTGCATTATAATAGAACTTACATTTACCATTTGATAGAAGATAAATTATTTCAGTGTCAGAGAATGAAATAATTTGAATACACAAAAAGTGCGTCAAAATGCATGTTGAGTATGACGCAATATGAGGTGAAAGTGTGACGTCAGCATTGATACTGATTGAGTGTAGAAAATGATTTAGATATTCTTCGTTTTTTTTAAAGAGAAACAAGTGTTCTACAATAGACATACTTCGAATCTTATTTACCAGTGTTTACTATTAATTTACTAGATCTATCTGTCATTGGGACAGTTTGTATGAATTTGGAATTATTACATGGATTCTAACTTCACTATTAACTAACATATAAAATTTAATTTATATACAGAAAAAATAGGCTAATCTCTACATCACCTTTCAAGTTTCCTGTGAAATGAATTCCTTACTGATCATCCAGAATTTTTTATGTTGTCTGCAAAGTGATATTCATTCATTTCTTCCTTTAATTCTAGAGAGTTCACATCAAGGGGGGGGGGGGTAATAATTGTGTAAAATAGTAGGCACTAGTGTAGAGTTTTGAGGGGTTTTACAAAAAAGGTAAATTGTTTAACTGTTTTTATTTACTATATTGGTAGTATAATTAACTGTCTTAAAAACGGCTTGTAGAATTAATGTCAGCCCTGCTGCGTTTCAGAGAAAGTAGTGTCTGAAAAGAAGTCATAAATGCTCTTTTTTTACCTTAATCTATGGCTTATTTTTAAGAATAAGCAAGACAATACTCATTTTTCAACCACAAGTACAATAATCTAAATGCTTTCTTGAATTTCCATTCACTGTACATTGTTGGGAAATTGTTTTATTAGAAATATTTGTGAAAAGATTAAAAACTCAACATCTAATGATTAAACTGTGGGTACGGTCCGTTGCCATGGAAACACGATGCATGGTTCCAGTAATTTTCACTTTTTTAACATTGATTATCACCATACACAAAATTGTGAGAGTTTCATTCAGATTTGTGATTTTTGCACTTTCCACTTTTTTAAAGAAAATTCTCAATGGTTACTGACAGCTTCTCTTAAAGGTTCTGAATAAAGTGCAATAACTCTAGCAATGTTATTGGATGGATATGTACAAAAAGGAATTACAAATAAAATATAGGCAGTTATTTCAATCGAGTATGAATTATCAATATAGTACAAGTGAAACTGTTGTAATAATCTAAGTCAACATGATGCTAATATTGGCCTTAATATTAAATGACAACAGTAACTTTTGATCAAAACAATCAAAGATTTCACAAATCCTAAATTAAATTTTCTCACTTGACCAGTGTATGTGTAAGTGATGCATATGTTTGCTTACTATTCATTGAACTTGTGAAATGTTCTAACTTATGGGAAGGGAAGGGGATGACTTTAAATGAAATGCTCTCACCTTGACCTTAATTATCCTGTACCTTATACAACCTCATCTAGACTTCTCCATGCCGTCAGTTTGATGAATTCTATGTAACCCCTGTAAATAAATTATCATTAATCATTTATTTCTCTTTGTTGCATAAGTGTAAATGTGTTTTTATTTCTGTGCTCAGGTGTGACAGACCACGTGTGTGTGTGTGTGTGTGTGTGTGTGTGTGTGTGTGTGTGTGTGTGTGTGTGTGTTTATAACTGACCACTGGACTTCCCTATACTTGTTTAACCGGTTTCTAATACTCACTCACTTTCCCGCTTTTACTAACCTAGGGACCGCACACTCGGCGCTACCCTTGAAGGGAACTGACGTAATTAAATAGCTACCTAGCATTGCGTCTTCATATTTCATATTGAGGAAATATATGTACCGGTGTTTGGTAATTATTCATGATAATGTTAACTATATGTAATTGCGATATTCATTGTCATATTTAAACGTTATCTTTAATTATTCATTTTATTTCTGGTTTTCACTTAATAGTTTTAATAAAACATATCCCTCAGACTGATGGTATTTGCCTCTCTGGTTGCAATTGATATGGATGCTCCAGCAAAAAAGAAACAGACAGAAAGAAAACTCAGGAATACAGGAGCAATCCCCGATTAATCTTTCCAGTCCTCTTCCCCGGCCGGGAATTTAATCAAGGAAATTCTGCCATGAATCCTCAGTGCTTGGTGTCCTAGTTTCTTTTATACGTGGGCACAACCAGAGAGACAAATACTTTGTGGTAATGACTAGAATTAACAGCGTACCAAAAAAAAAATACGGGCGTTGGCAAGAGCGTTTACAGTTGCATAACCATCACATTGTGCAAGAAAATTATTTTTTGCTCGCAGTGATGAGACATGATTCAATGCACAAAAAAGTTGACACTCATTATGTACATTTTGATGACAGGTACAGTTCCGACCTTTTGCTTTGAGAAATGTCATCTTCTGTGTATGCGTATCGTGTAACTTACTAAATAATTAGCATCTGAAGTAAAAGAAGTATTTCAAAACGCAGCACCCCATGTAAGAATCGTGCAAAGAATGATGTATTCACGAAAAGACTGCAACTGATTTCTCCAAAGTAAATTTTGTTCCCAAATGCTCAGATATCACCAAGTTAAATGTGGTTTGTAGTATGAACCTTGTGCATGCGGGAAAACATTCATGAACATTTTAAATGTATCCCTGTAAATTGTTATATTTCCTACAAATGACCGTGCGAGTTAACAAGACACAAAGACCAAATAAAAACAACAGGGATTGTTGAGATATACATTCTTCAGCATTTCAATTAACCAAGAATGTCGGTAAAACTAGAATAGATGCTACCCAACCTGCATCAAACCAATGAACGACTTCATGCATGTTTGATGAATGATTCGCACAATGATCAATAACTGTTGAAATATTGTGGAAATGAAGGGGTTTTTTCAATACAAGTGTTAATCAATATACATGAAACATGTTGGAGTTCCTCATTGACAATATCTTAGGTGACCAGGTCTTCCAACAGTCTGTTGAAATTCCCATGGGCATTAATTGTGCTCCTTTGTTAGCTGACCTGTTTATATATTACTATGAAGCAGATTTTATTCAAATACTCGCTTGCTGTGGCCTTCAATTCGACATTTAGATATATCGACGACGTTTTATCTATTAATGATAATAATTTTCATTCATATGTCGATTCGATATATCCCAGTGAACTCGAAATAAAAGACACCACACAGTCGTCCACGTCTGCTTCATACTTAGATATTTTATTGAAAGTAGATATTAACGACAAACTGAAAACTAAACTTTATGACAAACGGGATGATTTCAACTTCTTCATCGTAAACTTCTCATATGTACATGCATGTTTCATTATCACCTGAATATGGTATTTATATCTCTTAACTGATTCAATACGCTAGAGCTTGCTCTGCGTATGGTCTGTTTTGAAATCGAGGCAGGCTGCTGACAAACAAGTTGGTGGTTCAAGGGTTTCAACAGTCTCGTTTAAAGTCAGCATTTTGCAATTTCTATGGTCGTTATAACGATCTAGTTTGCAAATACAACCTATCATTGGGTCAAATGCTATCTGACGGGTTTCAAACCGATTATTGGGCCGTTTTTGGGATACTGATTTTGACTACGGGTAATTCCGTTTACCTGATCAATATTAAGGAGTCACAGGTGGTGTGACCGGTCGACAGGGGATGCTTAGTCCTCCTAGGCATCTGATCCCACCTCTGGTATATTTGCCCAACTCTCTATTTTTCATTGCTTATAGGAGTTATGAGATTGTTCACTGTTCGTTATCTTCACCTTTCGTTTATAGCATCGACTGGCGTTAGTTGGTGAGACAAACTGCTGTTATGGGATAAAATAGTTTAAGAGTTACAAATGAGAATGTGAATATTTATATATGTACAATTAATGAAATGTGCATACTGTTAATGTTTGTTATCATTGTGAATATCGCGTAATAATAACGTTCTAAGTTTTTTGGGGTGCCTAAAAATATTAAAGCACGGGGCACATAAAGTCATATAAGGTATATGTTCTGAGTGACCTTGAAATTTACAAAACTGTCTTGGGTAATATTTGTCTGAAATATATTTGCCTACTACTTACCTGTTCAAGAACTGTTAACATAAGGCCCTTTTTCCTTATATAAAACATTTGTCCGAAAGTCATTCGCACAATACACATTTGTGTAATACTCAGTAACTGTTGAAATGAAGGCTATTTGCACTGATTGACCTTAATCTTTACAATTTAACCTTGAGTGACCATTGTCCGAAATTCATTCGTACAATAAGCAATAACTTGAAATATTGTTGAAATTAGGGTTTTTTCGTATATAAGATATGTTCTGCGTGACCTTATCCTTTACAAAAATGGCCTTGAGGGACCTTTGTCCAAATGCCATCCATATGCACATTGATCAATAACTGATGAAATATTGTTGAAATGAAGTTTTTTTCACATATAAATGTTCTATACCTGTAGATCTGAGTTTGTATTGCGTTTTGTCCGTTAGTATGTCTCCTTCCATTTCTCGAGTAGCCGATTTTGTTCAAACAGTTATATTTGAAGCTTTTCGATTATTCGGTGGACCTTGATTTTTTCTTTCTTCTTTTTCTTCCGTCCATTCCTACGCATTATTTCCATTCTTCCCTGTTTATTAGCAGTTGCAGTTAAATGGATGCTGAAATCTTGTAGTAGTGAGGTTGGTGGAGTAGCTGGAAGATTATCTTTTCAGTTGTTTATCTCCTGGATCGATGGTGAAATCCTTGATGGGTGATGAAATCGTGTGGTGAAGAGGTTGATGAAGTTGCTGAAAGACTATTAATCAGTTGCCTCTACACCCTATACAGGGCATGTGTTGGAAAATGCACCGAAAAATTCAGTATGGCTGACAAATGTTGAGACTGAAAATTTGAAGATGTTTTCCTCCGTATTTTGTTAGCTTTAAAGTATATAAGAGAAGAATACCAGTCTATTGTATGTAGTCATTTACAAGAGTTTAAAAAAACAAATGAAAACAATTGATATTTCGTGCAATCATCAAAACCAACTTCAACGCCAAAAAATCAACAAATATTTTGGAGTATGACCTTGTATTTTTCAGATGTATATAGGTATTTATAAATGCACATCAAAATATATTTTTGTAAAAAAAAATCTCAAATTCTAGTAATTATTCATTTTGTAATTTATTTGCATTAAAATTGTTAATTCTCCAGTGAGGATCGCCTAGGCTGCTGAATGTCCATATTGCATATACTACACTACATGAAATTGCACTTGATTATAAGGTGTAAACCGGGTGTAGGCTACAACAGTGTAGACAAATGAAGCCCGAACAATTGTCATGAAGATAGTACCCACGTCATTTCCAACCGTCACGTGAACATCTCTCAGTGCAGAATAGAACGTATATTCAACCTTGGCATCAACAAGGTCTGCACTGTTTCAACTCTGTCTGGAGAAAACGGAAAAAATACACAACACAACGTGAAAAAGTATACACGTACACTTTGATTAACTAGTTCTTAAAGCTTGTTTTTAAATTTTGATTATATATCAGTTATGCTAGATAGTTTACTGTAGATTTCTTATGTAAGATTTGTACATAACTGCAACATATTACTCTCGATAATTCTAATATGTACATGTAGACGTTTTGTTTGTTATCAGCTTTTGTAGTTTAATTGTAGTGTTAGTTTCCTTTTCTGTTTAGTTTTCTTTTCTATGTAAATATTCTATTAGCGTGAGGAAGAGACAGGTCGTCCCAAAATTTGACAATTCACTGTTGTTCGTGTCGTTGGTCATTTGAGTGCTTTTTATATCCTTATTTATTTGACCTATCTATTACTAGACACTTTGGATGATGGGTGTTGTTGTATTATAGTGCTTTATATAGAGAGAGACATTTATATATATATATATATATATATATATTTATATTGTTCAATGATCCAAAGTTTATTCTACATAAAAGTGCATACATGATTTCAATGACACATAAATCGTAAATCCACTTCCTATTGCATATAATTAAAGGAATAATTACTGACAAAAATAACTAATTAAAACTAAAAGCAAATGTACTGAAGAGACACAGAGAAAGATTTATTTATTTTACCGTTTGATAGGGTAACCAGCCAGGCTACAAGGGTCCAAACAACTAGTACGTTTCCCATTTTGACTTTGGACACTTGATCGAATGAAGGTTTTTATATACCAAATGGGTTACTGCAACCACCAGTCAATTTGATTTAAATTTTAAAAGTTATTTACAAAATTTATTATTTCCTTGTATTGTTTATCAATCGGAACCCCTCACCCTTTACTTCATAAAAAAAACTCAGGCGTCGCACGGTAGACATGTTGGGCGGACATGTTGTAGGTAGTCCCCGTCGTCAACGACTCGATGGCAGACGAAGATAAGAAAAAGTGTTTGTCATGCGGGGACCAAGATAGACGTTTATCTCCTCTCGTTGGGAAAAAATCTTTCAAATCAAGAAGTTTTCAATAATATTTTACAGTTCCTAGACATTTCCGAATTGAAGCAGAACGAAATTTCTCAGCTACGCTTATACATTAGTGATCCTTGTTGCAAAAAAGTCGATTCGTTTCATACCTTTAGAAGAAATGCACGAACGCATATCACATCTTACCTTCAACAATTAAATTAAACTTCAAAACGATGTTCCAGTATCCCAATTAGAAACCAGCAGAAAAGAAAACTTGTGATCGATTCGTTAATTTCCTCAGTGGAAAATTTGAAGTTGAATCTAAATAAAAGTCTGGATAATTCTAAACCTAGTACAATACAACCTGTACCAGCAGACCATGCTTACTCCCAAGTTCAACAATCTAAACCTAGTAACTGTAAACGTTTACCACCATACCATGCTTACTCCCAAGTTCAACAATATAAACCTAGTAACTGTATAAGTTTATCACCAGACCATGCTTACACCCAAGTTAAACATTCTAACCCCAGTAACTGTAAAGGTTTACCAACAAACCATGCTTACTCCCAAGGTCAACAATCTAACCCCAGTAACTGTAAAAGTTTACCAACAGACCATTCCTATTCTACAAGCAAACATGTATGAGAACCCAAAACGTCGAGAAAATCATTGTTCGGCAGCACGTCAAACCACGACTATGAAGGAATTAGTGGAATTAAACGATCGCAATATTTATCCCACCAGCCCCAGCAATGTGGTGATAACTACAGTGAAATAGACAACATGGTCTACCAACTTCAGGCACTCTCAGCACCCAAAGCTAGCACACTCTCTAATATGAAAGGCGAAGATAAGGAACAGTTATCAGTCTCATAAATCACTTAAGCAATACAAAATAAATAGTTGGGTTAACGCGGATCAGGTGTCCAGGAGGAGTAAGCATTCCCTATCGACCGGTGACACCCGCCGTGAACCCTATATTCTGATCAGGTAAACGAAGTTATCCGTAGTCAAAATAAGTGTCCCAAGAACGGTCTAAATAAACGATATGAAACATGTCAGACAGCATTTGACCCAATGATAGGTTGTATTGACGAACTAGATCGTAATAACAACCATAGAATATCCATCACTAAGTTCTATCGCAGGCAAATTTATTTAAAGCAGCTACTGAAGAATTGCAACAGAACTACCTCTTCCTACATGATGTTTTACATGCTGAACTTGGTAATATGGTAATTAAAAACATGAAATAAATGACTCATTTCTCTACAAGATATTATATCCACAGGGTGTTAAGCCACTTTTGGTCTAAAATGTATAGGATTTACACTTTATAGGGCAAATATAGGGATTTTTACAGCAGATTTATAGGAATAAATAGGGTTTGTATTAAAGAATCTGTATAAAAGTTTATTGTTTCCGCATAAAAATTTAGCAAGCATAGTATTTTACTGGGGAGGAAATAATATCAAAACATAGACAAAGACAAAATCCTTTCAGATGTGGACAGTTTTCCATCCAATAGACAGTTCTTATACAATCATCATAGTTATTCTTTTCATAACAATCTGATTAAATAAAATATCAATCTGGCATCAGCTCCTGGATTTTTTTTATCATTTTTGAAAATAGGACTGTCATTTTTTTAATTTGGATATACAGGGCTTTATAAGGATTTTAATGACTTATAGAGAAAAATAGGAACCTTCAACTTTATACGAATAAATAGGAACTTGACACCCTGTAAATTTACTTATTTACGGTATTCAAGTTCAATTTGCCTATGTAGGTCATAACTTTTACAATTTACATTGTATTCTAATGTGAGATTAATATTACTACACATTATATTAACCAAGGCTCTGCATAGATTAATTTTGGTCGAGGCCACTTTTCAAGTGTTTTAGCTCTCTTTGTGTGCTAGACAGGAACGGAAAAAAGTCAATATGAGTATTGACTGGGCCGGTGGTCAATACTGGTAAACACCAGTTAATGCTGGTTGATTGAAAATTGTTTTGGTCATTATAGTCTGTGTTATTGGTAATTCATCCAACGCACTATCAGTTTATAATAAACACTTTTTAAGTCATAGCATTAAATAAATAATGTAAATGACTCTGTGGAATTGGGGAAGATGAAAAGGTTTCTGTTCAAATTCCTTACTTTAATATTGTTATTTATCATTGTTATTTACCACGCTTTACCTCCCTAATTACATGTACTTCATATTTCAATGCTATGACTGATGTGATCACGTAAGAATAAAAGAGGGATCTTCTGTAGTATATCTTAAAATAGTCTTAATTTTGTATGACGAACATCTGCATAACGGGATGGAACTTGTCGATATAAAACAGATTTATTAGTGTCACTTTTACTAACTTTACTAACGTAACCCCTCTAGATCCACCATTAACCGGGCTTTATATTGTCCCGAAGGTTACAGTTGTATGTTCAACTATGTAAACAAACGTCAGGCAATGGAACAAGAAGAGGGAATTTATTTCAAAGATGTAGTCTATAAGACAGGTTCGGGCTAATGAAACACGGAAATTATGACGAAACGGGAAGGTGGAAAACCCGTAGGGATATTGAAGATACTCAGCGAAAACCAAAGTAATCGTGCTGTTGGGATGCTTCAAGCTGGAAAGGCACGAAATATCGTAGCAAGGCACTTTGGAGTTCATCGGAACACCATCCATTCATTATGGAAACGTTTCCAACAATCTGGTAACACTCGGGATCGACCACGTTCTAAGCGTCCTCGAGTGACGTCGCGTCGACAGGACAACCACATTACACTTGTGCACCTGAGAAATCGTTTCCAGACAGCAAGTTTGACTGCTCGTAGCATTCCTGGACTTCGACCAATCAGTCGGAATATATATATATATATATATATATATATATATATATATTAAAAGAAATAGAATAAACAGTACACAAAGTTAAAAATTTAACGCAAGCGCTTTCATTTTATAATCCTCAGGCGTTACATTTTAAAATACTTTTGAAACGTCAAACCATTTCAAAACTATTTTAAAATGTAACACCTGAGGATTATAAAATGAAAGCGCTTGCGTTAAATTTTTAACTTTGTGTACTGTTTATTCTATTTCTTTTAATATTCTATACCGGACACTGTGATTTTTTTAAAAACACAATTTGGATATATATATATATATATATATATATATATATATATATATATATACATACATTTTGGGGTGTGAACAATTTGAGTATATATAGTACCTTAATGAATATGTTTGGACGATCTGGTTTTGATGATGTAAAACTTATACGGTACTAATTTTGATGCACCAGATGCGCATTACTACAAATAATTTCTCTTCAGTGATGGTCAAGCCGAAATTTTGGAAATTCGAAATAACGATAGACTTGTAAGAGCTAAAAGGAAAACTAGATGTCCAAAATCTGAAGCCAAATTCTTCCAAGGATCAGAGCTATGCATGATACAATGACTTGGTCTGCAAGACATAATTCCTTTGTCAGATCTGCTACGACCGTTCATGTTGCTGTCCAAGTGTACAGATGTTGGTAATGGAAAGAGGCAGGTCAGCTCTGACAAATCTTTAAAGGCTGTTCGAAAATCTGGTCCCCTGACAATATATGTAGATATTTAACAAATAGCATGATATTCTTTATTATAGCAATTTCTCGATAAGAGATCTACTTCTACCTCACACCACAATACTAAACATCTCAATCTGATGAAACCGATATGATGCCTATTACATATGCAACATCGACCTCTAACATGCTATACTTGCAATACCATTAAGAGTTTCTAAAATACTTTGCAACAATTTGACTTAATAACTACTAATGGCCATTGGAGTAGGTGCCTTAGTTAAATTAGAACTCTGAAAATTAAAAATTCTGAGATCATCTGGACTTCACACTGGTTTTGACTGCGGATGGCTCCGTTTGCCTGGTCAGGATATAGGGCTCGCGGCGGGTGTGGCCGGTCGAAGGGGGATGCTTGCTCCTCCTGGGCACCTGGTCCCACCTCTGGTGTGACCGGGGCTCCGTGTTTGCCGAACTATCTATTTTGTATTGCTTGTGGGAGTTGAGGGATTGATCGCTGTTCGCTGTCTTCACCTTTCATCAACAACAATGGCACACACATTCTCCCTATATGTCTTTGATCTTAGCATGGTAGATATGGTATGATTTCGTAACAGAGTCTCTGAGTGAGCATAAATGAGATGAAAGTGTCCATGTTGTAGATCATCTAATGAGATATAGTGAGGAATATAAATGTCCAATTGATCACCCTCTTCGTCTCCACTGGGTTTGACTTTGATATTGTATGTCAGTCTTCCTGTGCCGGAAATAACATAAAATATTTTAGAAATGGTATCTTGATTCTGAATGGGAGAGTAGGTTTGTAAACTTATTCTGGTTGTATGATAAGAAAATTCTGCTTCAACTGTAGCCTTAGATATAAATGGTTGCACATGTATAGCACTGATAGTTCAAGAGCTTCTCTATTCCTGAGACATGTTTACTGAAATTAGGTCACAATTTCAAACAGCTTGAGACTTTCTGACACCCCCTCCCCCTCAAGGGTTATACACATACATCATATTAAGATATAGAATGCTATAAGTTGATATTAAAGTTTCATTATTCATGTTTCTGCAATATTGTTGGTAAAAGTTTTAAAAATCATGGATAGAATTCACATCCATATTTCTTGTAATACATGTTTTAGATTTCATAAAAATTAGAGCAAATTATATCATAAAGAAATTCTTTTTTAAAGATGGGTCAAGGTGACTCAATTGAGTGATGTTGCCCATGGGCCTCTTGTTTTCACATGGCTTTCAAATTATGTCACATTGGAACATATTTCTAGTTTAATGTATGTTCCTCATTAAAAACAAATTGATGGTTTTATAAAAGAAAGAAAACCCCGAAATGTCTTTTCAATGAAAAAATATAGCCATTGTCAAATATTGCAGGTAATTTTATTAAGTGCCCAAGCACCTAAACGTACACACTTACATGATCATTGACGCTCTTACTCTTCAGCTTTTGGGTATTGTAATTCACAAATATAAATATAAATAAACATGCATATGCCTAATATTGATTTTCATGAAAAAAGTAGTAATGGACAGTATCCATGCACTATCATTTAAGCTCTAGGAAAAACTGACGCACGATGCTTCCTTTTCAATATATTACTTTGATAACATAAATATTCCTTCAACAGATAAATAACACTCTTTGATTCCTTTGTTGGACAGACTCATGACCTGATCCTGCATCAAAGAATTTAAAGGACACACAATAATTACGATTCCAGGTGTCTTGGTTTTCCTTTTCAATTGAAATAAAAATGGCAGAAGTTGGTAGAATTGACACACAATCTTTTCTATAATAAAGATGTTTCAATGTTTCTATTTGTTTGTCCTTTAAAGAACCAACTTTAAGTTAACGCCCCCAAATTTTACCTGTGTCGTGATCAATGATAAGCCGCCGGTCAATCAAACTTTTAACAATATAGCTTAGATTGATTGACGTTTGCAGAGACCGTGGTTTACAGCTACCTGAGAAAGATGTTTTGATAACAATCACGGGTAATGATGACCGGCAGTCTTTAGATCTCGAGGAAAGCCCCGGTATACCTGAGTTTAGATAGCATTGACTCGCACCCAGGAAATTGATCACTGCCGTCTTCCACATCGAATGAGAATGATCTCCAAAATTTCAGCAAGTCTCTCTGAGGAAAAATTATCGGCAATCCGTGCATTATTTGCGTATAACGGATGGGACTGGGATACAGACTGGGAAGTAGAAAGGGGAGAAGAAACTCCAGACACGCCTCCGTCGATCGAGGTGATTATCCCCCCCCCCCCCCGTCCATGAACATACCGAATGCCCGGAATGTTTTTGTCAACCCTGCGTGGTAGATGAGAGGCACAGACAATTGTGGTGGCCACAAAATCCTCAGCCGGCTTCGTCCAAAAACGGAAAAAAACCGAAAACTCCTATACAAGAAGTTTTGAACTATGTTGTGCCATCGTGGAGTATGGCAGGACAGCCGCTACGTAGAGCGAAAGTCATGTGCCATCAGTTTGGATGTCAGACAACGAAGATTTATTTGGCAGTCAAATGGCATGAAGAGAGAAATAATGCCAAACTGCGTCGTCCGCCAATTTCGGGAATGGTTACCAAATCCCGCAAACCTTCCATACATGGGACATATGTGGCAGTGATTACATATTCAAAAAATAATAATAATAAAAAAAAAATTTGAATAAATTTTTTTAAAAAAACCCACACACACACACACACACACACACACACACACACACACACACACACACACACACACACAATAAGGCTCTACAAAGGGGAGGCCTCCACGTGGCTAGAGCTGGAAACATTGAATTATTGAGTCGTAAAAATTTTAATTAATAAAGATGATAAATTACTCAATATTTTAATGGCTATTGTCCCCTACACAATGCAATTTGTCATGGTATTTTCTCTCTCCATCTATATACATGCATTATAGATTGAACAATCAGAAATCAAACAATGATAATATTTAAAAATGCTTCTGTTTGGGATACCACATGGATTATAAATTACACAATCAGAAATCAAACAATAGTAAAATCGCATAAATAAGTTACTGAGATATTTCTATTTATAATTTATCACGGCTTTATGTTTATGAAGGGAGAGAGAGAGAGTTATTGAGATATTTCTATTTATAATTTATCACGGCTTTATATTTATAAAGAGAGAGAGAGAGAGAGAGAGAGAGAGAGTTATTGAGATATTTATATTTATAATTTATCACGGTTTTATATTTATAAAGAGAGAGAGAGAGAGAGAGAGAGAGAGAGAGAGAGAGAGAGAGAGAGAGAGGTGTGTAAAACTGTAGCAATAATAAAGGTAGATGATATGATTGGCATGGCAATATTGTTCCATACGTATGACAATAATTACTCATTTAGTCAATGATTGAGAGTAAGGGAGAGAGAGAAAAAGGGGGGAGGTACACTAGCTATGTGTCAGCTACTGTTTGGGATACCATCATTTCACATACATTACGTCCACAGAAACCCTAAAGAGAGAGAGGAGGGGTGTAGATTTCGTGTCAGCTTCTGTTTGGGATACCATCGTTACACAAACACCACGTCCACAGAAACCCTAAAGAGAGAGAGAGAGGAGGGGGGTGTAGACTTCGTGTCAGCTTCTGTTTGGGATACCACCATTACACAAACACTACAGCCACAGAAACCCTACAGACGGCCCATATTGAGGGGCATCTTGATCATTCTTCATGTGGTTGTACATGTACACAGATCTACTTGGATTTATTCATTCTCTCGAAACATGGATATTTTACCTACTACACCCACGACACCGCGAACTCCCAGGACACCAGGAAGTGCCCGGAAACGTGCTAGTTCGTTCAAGTTGGAACTACCCGGTGATGAGTCGGTAAATGCCAGGATTCATGAGAATATTTCCCTTATCAAGGAACGATTCCATGCAAGACAGCAGCGACTGAACAACACGGAGGTGCTTGAGCGTGCCTTAGACCTACTAATAGGAAACGAAAATTCAAATTCTACAAGTCTGGACGAGTCCCAGAATGACGACCAGCTCCAGTATTTCCTGTGTTCTGACGGTGATCCGCCAACCTTTTGAAATCTATCCAACAACGTGGAAAATGGTGGAAGATCGTAAGATAATAAAAGAAAAACTGCTTACATCAAGCGATGAAGGAACTAAAGCCACCTTAAAGGAAAACTACGTCTCAACAAATAAAAACATTAAGAAAAGTGCACGAGCAGATAAAAATCATTATTTTGAAAGAAAAGCAGAAGAAGCAGATTCTGCGGCTAGAAAAGGAGATCTTATGACATTATATAATATTACTAAGCAGCTTTCAGGCAATATGCAAAACATGTCATCGTCAGTAAGAGATAGGGATGGAAAGCAGGTCAGTGGAGGGAAAGAACAGAGGAAAAGATGGAAAGAACATTTTGAAGAAATTTGAAACAGAGAAACACCCGAAACACTACCAGATCTAAACCACATAGAAACAGACGAGATAGAACAACTAGACATTAATCTTGGTGAAATTACAAAACAGGAAATTTGTTTTGCAATCAGAAAACTTAAATCAGGGAAGTCACCTGGAGTAGATGGAATCACAGCGGAAATGTTGAAAGTTGATGAAATCTTAAATGCACACATGATGATTGACTTACTTAACACTGTTTGGACAAGTAAAGAGGTACCATTTGAATGGAAGAAAGGTGTCATCATAAAACTTCCAAAAAAGGGTGATTTAACATTATGTGGAAATTGGAGAGGAATAACATTACTATCTGTTCCTGGTAAAATACTCTGTAAAATAATACTCGAAAGACTAAGGGATGCCATTGATCTGAAACTGAGAGAAGAACAAACTGGAATTAAAAGAAGTAGATCCTGTACAGATCATATTTTCACACTCCGTAACATCATTGAACAAGCTTAAGAATGGAGATCTACCATCTATTTAAACTTTGTCGACTTTGAAAAGGCGTTTGACAGTATCCATAGAGAGACATTATGGAAAATCTTGACATCTTATGGAATTCCAACAAAAATTATTGATATCATCAAGGATATGTATAATGGATATTGTTGCACAGTGAGACATGAGGGTAAACACTCAGAATGGTTCAACATCACATCTGGAGTAAGACAAGGATGTATCCTTTCTCCCTTTCTGTTCCTGATTACTGTAGACTGGATAATGAGAAACATTACTAGACAAAAAGAGGTCTGCAATGGACACTTACATCTAACCTTGAAGATCATGATTTTGCAGACGATATTTGCCTCTTATCACACACACAGCAGGATATGCAAAGTAAAACATCTGAATTGCAATCTGAAGCATCAAAATTAGGACTGAAGATAAACTCTAAGAAAGCAAAGATAATGACAGTTAATCCAAAGAACAGAAATACAATCAAGTTAAATGATACTGATTTAGAGCAAGTTGAAAACTTCTGCTATCTTGGAAGCACGCTAGCGAATAATGGTTACAATGTAACAGAAGTTAATATCAGGATAGGAAAGGCAGCGACAGCATTTAAAAGGCTAGATAACCTCTGGAAAGCTAGAAGAATTGCAAAGGAAACCAAGATCAAACTATATAAGAGTAATGTAAGAACTGTATTACTCTATGGAAGTGAAACATGGAAGACAAACAAATTATTTGAAGGAAGATGTCTCAGAAAAATTCTTAAAGTACAATGGCCACAAATAATTTCAAACAAAGAAGTAGAGGAAAGAACTGGAGTTGGAGACATCAATACAGAAATTAAACGGCGACGATGGAGGTGGATAGGGCATGTCCTGAGAATGGAAAACAACAGACATCCAAAAATAGGCTTTAGATGGACACCACAAGGGCAGAGAAAAAGGGGAAGACCTAAAGGAACTTGGAGAAGAACTGTAGAAGCAGAAATGAAAACAATTGGAACAACAATGAGAGAGGCGGAAAGAAAGGCACAAGACAGAGACAGATGGCGAGCAGCTGTGGAAGCCTTATGCACTGACCAGTGTGAAGAGGACTAAGAAGAAGGCAATAGTGTTGCATACGTATGACAATAATTACTCATTTAGTCAATGATTGAGAGTAAGAGAGAGAGAAAGGGGGGATACACTAGCTATGTGTCAGCTACTGTTTGGGATACCATCATTTCACAAACATTACGTCCACAGAAACCCTAAAGAGAGAGAGGAGGAGGTGTAGATTTCGTGTCAGCTTCTGTTTAGGATACCATCGTTACACAAACACCACGTCCACAGAAACCCTAAAGAGAGAGAGGGAGAGGAGGGGGGTGTAGACTTCGTGTCAGCTTCTGTTTGGGATACCACCATTACACAAACACTACAGCCACAGAAACCCTACAGACGGCCCATATTGAGGGGTATCTTGATCATTCTTCATTTGGTTGTACATGTACACAGATCTACTTGGATTTATTCATTCTCTCGAAACATGGATATTTTACCTACTACACCCACGACACCGCGAACTCCCAAGACACCAGGAAGTGCCCGGAAACGTGCTAGTTCGTTCAAGTTGGAACTACCCGGTGATGAGTCGGTAAATGCCAGGATTCATGAGAAGATTTCCCTTATCACGGATCGATTCCGTGCAAGACAGCAGCGACTGAACAACACGGAGGTGCTTGAGCGTGCCTTAGACCTACTAATAGGAAACGACGATTCAGATTCTACAAGTCTGGACGAGTCCCAGAATGACGACCGGCTCCAGTATTTCCTGTGTTCTGGCGGTGGGATCGCCAACCTTTTGAAATCTATCCAACATCACGCCTCTCATTGTCTGAATCTGCTGTTGTTCCGACGAGATCAGATCTTGATGTGCGGCTCAGTAGCTTTTTTACACCTAGCGTGCACATCTGGACATTTTTGTGCTTGGAACAGTTCAGTGTACATTCCGAACGGAACATTCCTTGCAAATGCACGATGGATTCACGCCTGCCTCAGCACCGGTTTGTTATCCACGCAGATTTCCAGACTACAAGACAGCCTGGAATTCATCGAGTTTCGATCAGAAATTCAGCGTGAGTTGACAGCCAAGTTCACTGCTGCTGTGTCAACAACGAAGGATTTCGTCTGTAACCAGGCTGTGCAAGAAGAAATAGGAATGTCAGAAGAAAATGATGGGGCCATCGACATCCTCACAGATGCGAGACATGGGTGCAGGCGGAATGCCAAAGACACAAACGCTGTGTGCATTGGGAATGCTACCCACAAGGTACTTCGTGAGGAGCACATTACGAAAGAGGACGACATATGTACTCAGCGTCATGAACTATTAGGCACCAGGAGGCTCTACGACTATTTTGACAGTCACATTCACTCTATCGGCGGCCCAGTAGTTGTCCACATACATGACCACGACAGGAACGCCAGCATCAATAAGTTCATTAGAGATGAACGTCCCGACATCATCAATCAGAATGATACTTGGCATGCTGCAAAGTCCGTGGAGAAAGAGATCGGTAAGATTTCCAAGGGGTCCAGAAAAAACCACGGAGTGACATGGCATGAGCAACTGTTTGATAAGGTCCATTCCATCAGAACTCACGTGCAGTATGCCATCCGTAACTGCGACCAGGACGCTGATATTCTCCGAGGGAAAATAGACAATGTGGTCTCACACTACAAGAATATACATGACCAGTGATCAGCTGAGAGCAGATGCCGAGTAGACAGTAACTACGAGCCCAGCAAAGTAATCCTGACAGCTCCAGTAGCAGAGAAATTCCTTGTGAATGCTTTACACCAGACCGTAGTTTACAAGTTCCCGCACGATTACATTCATGCCATGGACACATTCTATGTGGAATCATTCAATAACACTTTGAATATGTTTCATGACAAGCGCATCTTCTTTGGAGACGACTCCAACAGAATGAGGACACCGCTACCAATATGTCACTGGAATGAGAATGTGGACAGGCCTTCTACCGGAGTGTACCAGTACCCGGACGGTAAAAGGAAACTGATTCTCAGCAAGAGGACATTCAATTACCGTGATGAGACCTGGCGCCAGTTTCTGGGTAACTTGAATCAATGATAACGTGCCGAAAAATTGGTGATGATTTATTATAAACTTTGTAAATACATGTATGACTTTGTTGGATAAAAACAACATATGGTTATACACAGAGGAGGCCTCCACGTGACTAGAGCTGGAAACATCAGGGAATTACGAATATTAAATCTAAAATTAATAAAAAATTGTAATTCCCTGATGGTTAACGTCCTCAAAAATATTCATCATACATATTTTATGCATCGTTGTTTATTTTAAAAAATGCCATTGTAGTCGATGATATTATAAGGAATTCGCCGGGTAATATTATATTTAGGAAATTATTTATATATTTATTTATCTATTTATTCATCAACCAAGGTCCCTCAAGGGGCATATACAAATTAACAATTAAACATTATAACTAGATGATACAATTTACACATGTTTCTACATATCTATATAATATATAACAGTTTAATTAGAAGTTTTAAAAAGCACAGGTTTAGAAATGGGCTAAACCTGTTATCTGCAATACATAAATATGACCAAGTTTGAAGGTTTACGGGAAATAGAAATGCGGTATGCATGTAGGTAGAAATTTTAATTTTTTGTTTGCACAAATCAAGACACTATGCATAATTTTTGATAACCTGAGAAGTTTCCTGTGTATATCATAAAAATATACACAACAGCCGATCTCGTGGCCAAGTAAATTCCAGGTAAATAACATTGACCATGGATAAGCTCCGCCCACATTCAGTGATCCGTGGAGCAACCGTACGGTGTGTTTTTTTTGGGGGGGGGTCTTTAAATCAAACCAAATGTTTATAGATTTCTTCGCATACGTCAGAGCATTTGTAAACATTGTCACGAATTGCCTCCAAGTCTGATTAACGCATATAGTAAGTGCTAAAACCTACTAAAAGGTACTAAATTAGAAGAATTAGAATCATTTCATTTTTTCAAATAATATCAAATGTCAAAAGGTATTCAGATATGAATTTAAAAGTTTGGACTTACTTGTTCATTGTTGTCATAAAGTTGAAATGTTAGTTTGCGGTTAATATCTACTTTCAATAAAATATCTAAGTATGAATCAGAAGTGGATGATTCTTTGGTGGTTTTCATTTCGAGTTCATTCGGATATATCGAATCAACATACATGTATGAATGGAAATTATTTTAGTTTATAAATAAAACGTCCATATATCTAAATGTCGAATAGAAGGCCACAGCAAGAGATTTTTTTCTTCTCACGTAGACGTTCTTGAATAAATTCTGCTTCATATGAATATAAAAACAGATCAGCTAACAAAGGAGCAAAATTCGTGCCCATGGGGAATTGGCAATGGTCTCCAGCATCTTTTTCATTTCAACTTCAGAGTACTTGTGCATGGACTCAGAGTGGCGTTTAACAAAGTAATTTTAGATGACTGATCACTAGCTATGAATATTTCCATTTTCCATTATTGTTGAAGAAGCAACTGTCTATGATTTCAAAAAGTCTAGTCTTTAATTAATCGCGAGGAATGGTCGTGTAAAGTGTTGGTGTTATTGATTAGGAAAAGTTGTACGATTTCAAGTTACGTAAAAGTTCTTGAGAATTGTTTAGAATCCACATTTGATTAACACCACTTCTGATATATGTAGTAGCACAGTACGTTTAAAGTGTCTCCTTCATAGCTGTCAATATTTTCGTGAAGAGCGACGATAGGGGCTTAGTAGAACATTTAATGGATCCAGAAATGTATCTTTCTTTGTATGGGTTTTTATAAAGTTTAGGAATCAAGCATAGGTACGGTAACTCATATCATCTGACCCATTGACTGGGATATTAGATGTGTCTAAAACTGAAGCATGGATTTGAAGAATTTCCTCTTTTGAAAGGGCAATTGGAGTATAAGTACGATTACCAAAAGTGGAATTAATGTCAAGTTCATTTAA